>NW_024570644.1:0-104920 GCF_018345385.1 Vulpes lagopus | reverse complement strand
CCTGAGGAGGCTGGGCTCCTGTCAGCGAGGAAGCGGCCCCACATCTTCCTGAAGTCTCACCGTGGGTCCTGAGGAGACCAGGCTCCTGTCAGCGAGGACACGGCTCCACATGGTCCTGAAGCCTACCTGCGGGTCCTGAGGAGGCCGGGGCTCCTGTCAGCCTGGACGCAGCCCCACGTCCTCCTCAGGCAGCCAGAGCACAGACCGGCTCCTGTTACTGCTGACGGACGAGGCCTACTGCGTACACACGCCCCCTGACTCGGGCCTGGGCTCAGGCGCTGAAGGAGGCGGTGAGGGAGGCGGCGTCCCCAGGCCCAGAGCGGGACCTGCCTCCTTCCAGGCTCCAGCTGAGACCTATTGAAGAAACCCAACCCCACCCCCCCACCCCCGGGGAAAATTTAGGACCACGCCTAACCCAGAGGCAGCACATCCAGGCGCCTTCCCGGAATTTAAGCAACGAAAAACATTCTGTGGTTTTTCCGAGAAAAGAAAACCATTCCCCCCCCACGCCCTGACTGGAAAGTCCCTGAACATGTTCATGTTGACCTTCAAAGAAATCAATCCTGTCTTCACCCGAATGCTATGCTAATCCCGCGGTTTGCCTTTAAAAGATGCCTGTAATTGCCAATCGGGGCTCTTCCACCTTTGAGGCCGAGGGCCCATTTGCGCAAACGTTCAATAAAACCCTCTTGCTAGGGATCCCTGGGTGGCGCAGCGGTTTAGCTCCTGCCTTTGGCCCAGGGCGCGATCCTGGAGACCCAGGATCGAGTCCCACGTCGGGCTCCCGGTGCATGGAGCCTGCTTCTCCCTCTGCCTATGTCTCTGCCTCTCTCTCTCTCTCTTCTGTGACTGTCATAAAAAAAAAAAAAAACCCTCTTGCTAGTTGCATCTGCCTGTCTGGGGTCTGAGTCTCTGGGGCGTCTACCGGGACACGTTGGCCCCCGTGAGCTAGGGTCCAACACTATGAGCTTCGGAAACGTCGTGCTGAAATGGAGCACAACACCCGGCTTCCCCAGAAATACTTAAGGACAAGGAATTGGAGCCCACAGGACGCGAAATGAAATGTGGACCAGACTTTTACCGTGTCCGCCAAGACTCACTCAACCCTCTTCCACTGTGGGCGGGACTGCGGGCTGGTGCAGCTGCCCTGGAAACAGTGCCGAGGCTCCTCAGGAACTTACCGATAGAGCTGCCCTGCGACCGGCAGGTGCACGGCCTGGAGCTCACTCTGAAGATACAGATGCAATGAAACGCCGGGCGGGACACCTGCGCCCCGATGTCCACAGCAGCCGGGTCCACAGTAGCCACACTGAGGGAGGAGCCTCGGTGCCTTCAGACAGATGATGGATAGAGGATGGGAGATAGATGATGGTCATAGAGAGAGGAATGGTACTGCTATCAAAGAGAAGGAAATCTTGCCATTTGCAATGACGCGGATACAACTAGAGGGATCCTGTTAAGTGAAATAAGTCAGTCGGGAAAGACAATGACCCTATGGTGTCATTCATAGGTGGAATTAAAGAAGCAAAGCAGATGAACATCTGTGAAGGGAAGGAAAAACGAATAAGATGAAAACAGATGCAGGAAATACAGACTCTGAATCATTGGAAACAATCTGAGGGTCGCTGGAGGGGAACGGGGGAGGGGATAACGGGGGATGGGCACGAAGGACGGCAGGTGATGTCACGAGCACTGCTGTTCTCTCCAACTGGTGAATCCCTGAATTCTACCTCTGAAAGTATAATACACTATACATTAATTAATTGGGTTTAAATTAAGTTAAACAAAATCAGTTGTATCAGAGCACATTTCCTTCTGGACTCCCTGTTCTGCTCCTTCAGCTTATGCTGGAACCACCCCCTGTGGGTCTAAGTAGGCGCCACACCTCCTGCCTGGCCCAGCCCAGGGCTAGAACTCACGACCCCGAGATCAGGACCTGAGGTGAGGTCAGGAGTCCATGCTTAACTGACAGAGCCAGCAGGGGGCCGAGAACCACACTGCTTTATCCTGTGTCTCTGTGACATCCTTCGAAATAGGAAAGTGCTGCGTCCCACTCTGTCCTGCTTTTCCAATACTGATTTGCTGTCCGGGGTCATTTGTGGGGGCTGACGGATGTTAGGGTTTGTTTGTTTGTTTTCCTACTTCTAGGATCTACCACCATGATTTTGATAGGAATGACATTGAAACCGAGGGTGGCTTCAGGAACTGTGGACATTTTCACAAGAGGAGGCTTCCACCCCACGAGCCCAGGACGGCCTCCCAGAGCCTGGTATGGCTCAGTGCACAAGTCTTGTGCTCCTTTCGTTCAGTCTCATTATTTAGTCTCTGTGATGCTCCTGAGAAGGGAGTCACGTCCTTCATTTCGTTCCTGAGTGCTCATTGTCAGGACGCAGCAAGGCTACTGAGCTCTGTAGGTTCAGTTGGTGTCCCATGAATTTACTGAATTCAATCATTAGTTCTAACAGGTTTTGGTGGGGGCTCTCGGGTTTCCTGTTTCTAGCACCGCGTCTTCAACAAATAGGGACAGTGTGACGTCCCCCTTCCAGGAGTGGAACCTTTGCTGTTTCCTGTCTGTTGACTACATTAGGACTTCCAGCACTGAGAGGGGACCTCCTTGGCTTGTTCCTGCTCTTAGGGGAGACGATTTCAGGTTTTCACCCTTGAAGACGATGTCAGCTGCGGGCCTTCCTAGCGGAACTTTATTCTGTTGATTGACATTTCCTCAAAACCCACTAGGCTTTTGATGTTGTACTTTGTCAAATGCTTTTTCTGCAACTCTTGAGAGGATCGTATGCTTTTTGTCCTTTCTCTCGTTTTTCTTTTTTTAAAGATTTTATTTATATATCCTTGAGAGACATACAGAGAGAGCGGCAGAGAGAGAAAGGCAGAGACACGGGCAGAGGGAGAAGGGGGCTCCGTGTAGGGAACCCGACGTGGGACTCGATCCCGGGACTCCAGGATCACGCCCTGGGCTGAAGGCAGGCGTTAAACTGCTGAACCACCCGGGGCTGCCCCATGTCCTTTCTCTGGTTAATGTGATGGATCCTGCTGACTGATGGACAGAGGGGCCGTGGGTAGGACATGGGCAATGTAGATGAACGATAGTAACAGCTATAAGCGTCTGGATCGTAAATAAAATAAGTCACAGAAATTTAGAAAGTACAGCCTAGGGAATGGAGTCAGTACTGTTGTGACAACTTTGTACGGGGACAGACGGTGACGCCGCTTCTCGTGGGGGGAGCTGAATAAGGCACAGAATTGTCAAGTCACTAGTTGTAGCCCTGAAACTACTGTCACGTTGTGTGTTGACTGTACTTCAATAAATATCAAGGAAAAGGGGTTTCTGGTAGGACTCCCGGTGGGTCCGTGAAAGGCATTTACAGGGTCCTTACACACACGAAGGCACCTCTGCAGAGGGGATAAAGATGCTCACGTGACTTCATGTTAATTTTTAGAAGATTTACTTGAGAAAGGGTGCAGTAGGGAGGGGCAGAGGGAGAGGGGGAAGCTGGAGCGGACTCCTCACCCAACGGAGCCCGAGCCCCACGCGAGGCTCCACGCCACAACCTCAAGATCCTGACCTGAGCCAAACTAAAGAGTCGACGTGGAACCGACTGAACCATGCAAGAGCCCCTCGAATGTTAAGTGCAACCCCATGCTGTGAACTCTGGGGGTCGGGGGGACATCTGTGACCCCCAGTCTACCTAGAATGGTGGGAGGCCTGCAGGGCCCAAGGATGGGAACTGAGGATGTGGGAAGGTGCCTGCATCCCCCTCCCGCCTGGCGTGGGGACAGGACCCTCCCCCCGGGACCCTCCGCCTTCAGGGTGAAGGGCTAAGTGCTGATTGGACCCCGCCTGCCCACAGTCATGATGCGGGACCCCACTGTGGGCGGAACTGTGCCACCCCCGGGTTCCATCGCTGCATGGCGCTCACTGTGCGTCTGCAGAGCTTCGGAAGCACTCGTGCTCTGGATCTGGCTCACAGCGACCGGACTCTCCCGCTCTCCCCAGTAGCTCAGTACTCCCACTCTCCTCAGTACCCCCACTCTCCCCAGTACCCCCACTCTCCCCAGTACTCCCACTCTCCCCAGTACACCAACTCTCCCACTCTCCCCAGTACCCGGTGCATAAAGAGGAGGCGCTCACACAGCGACAGGTCACAGGTGAGTGGCCGCTGATGCCTGCTCCCCGGGGGCCACTCTGGGGCCTGTGGGTCTGGGTGGGGGCGCTGGCCTCCCAGGCTGGGGTCCAAAACACCCCGACCCCAATGAGATGACCGTGAACAGCTCCTGCAGCCCTTCCACAGCCCCATGGGGTGAGGGCGGCCCCCTAAGGCCCTGTCCAGGGAAGGAGGCTGCAGTCAGAGACCGGCAGCTCCCTGGAACCCCCGCTCCCCTGTAAGGCCTGTGCTATGCAGGGAGACCCAATACATGACCTTTCCAGCTCGTCCTAGATGCATGGACCCCGACAGGGATGACACCCCACCCCCCGCCCCACCATGTGGTGAGGGGAGGTCAGTCAGGGCCTGCTGGGTCCCCCTGGCCTGTGAGCAGGCTTGCTCTTCATGCACTGGAATGTGGGCGGAGTCCCTGGTGCTCCCCCCAGGCCCCCCCTCAGGATATTCAGGCATCCTTGCCCTCAGGGTGGGGAGTGTGGTGGCACTCTTGCTGGCATCAGGTTTTAATTTTGATGAAGTCCAGTCCATTGCTTTCTCCCCTCGGTCGTTGTGTTTGTGGAATCTCAGAGAAACCTTCGATCTCCCCCGGGCTGAGAGACATCACCCCGAGCATCAGAGCATCAGATCGGCATTCGCCAGAGCCTCCTGGGTCCTCCGCCCGTGTGCTCCTGATACCGGGGTGGGAGCGGTCTGTGATCCCAGGGTGATGGCGTGTCCTGGGACAGTGGCTGGGAAGGTGGACTGTAGGTGGGCGAGCAAAAGACAGGCAGTGAGGGCCCGTGTGTGATGTTCCAGCCCAGCCTGTGTCCCTCAGGGCTATGGGGTTGTCTCTGGCTCCGGTCAGACGGACGGGGACCTGCCCACAGGGAGCACCCGGACGCATGTGTCCTCGGAAGGTATTCATGTGCCGTCATTCTTCGATGTGTTTGGATTGCAGCACCGTGCAGGAGGACTCAGAGAACCTACTGGCCTTGCAAAGGGCCAATATCGTGGCCCAGTACCATTAGGTAAGGCCCAGAAGGGACCATAGACAATACACACTCACGATAGGGGAGACCATACGATCAGAGCCAAGGATGAGTCAGGTCAGCCCAGACAAGGACCATAGTCACCAGGAACAAGTGAGACCCTGGGGATGGTCCTGGTGTCAGTAGCAACTAAGGGTCCATTCTGGATCCTAGTCATTGGTAGCTGAGGAGCCCAGTCACCAGGTACGGTGAGGCCCAGGTGGGGACCACAGTCACCAGGTCCAGATGAAGTCCATAGCTACCATGTCCAGGTGAGGCCTGGGTGGGGACCAGAGTCACCAGGTTCAGGTGAGGTGAAGGTGGAGACCACAGTCACCAGGTCCAGGTGAAGCCAATGTGGGGACTACAGTCGCCAGGTCCACATGAGGCCCGGATGGGGACCAGAGTCACTAGGCTCAGGTGAGGCCCAGTTGGGGACTAGAGTCACCAGGTCTGGCTGAGGCCCAGGTGGGAACCACAGTCACCAGGTCCAAGTGAGGCCCAGGTGGGAACCGCCTTGATAGAAATGCCAACTCTTCTCACTGTAGCATTCCAGCTGTTCTCTCTTTAAATATCAGGCTGAATTCATAGGTTTTTCAGGATGATTTGAAAGTTAGCTAGGTCATTTGGTGGGGACAGGTGACTTGGGGACCATACTCTTTGGCTGTCTTGCCCCTCTGACAGGGAATATTTTTAGCAGTGTACAGTAAAGTCTGTTTATTAAAAGTTGGTATTAATTTGTGTAAACAAATTCTGTAGGCTTCAAGCAACTGTGAATCACACATATCCACACTGGCTAGAATATTTTGTTAACTTGAGTTTCTAGATCATTTTCATTATGTGAGCGGTTTCTTTCCAAAACTAATTACCAAACGAAGTAGGGCAATAGGACAAGAGAAATAGCCAAACAACATGAGAAAAAAGAAACAGACAAAAAAACGCTAAGCATTTTTCTCCGGATGAGAGAAATCCTGATAGTGTAAGCTTTTTTCACCCTGCCCTGAGACAAACCAATTCCCTGACTCAGATGTTTCAGGAGAGAACTGGGTTTCTGATCCAGTAAATCGTGACTGCCTCTGGCACTTGGTTCCCATAGCTGTGGATGTGGCCTCAGACAAGCTCAGTGGTTTCCAGGCTGCACCTGGAGGGCTCTGAACATGCACCTTAGGGGCAGTTTGGGATCCATACCCTACAGCTTTTAATTGATAGGTACACCAACTCGCATAAAACTTTGCTAGAAAGAAGTCAAATTGTGTGTTTTAAGAAGAACTGAAAATGGGCAGCCTGGGTGGCTCAGCCGTTTAGCACTGCCTTCTTCCCAGGGCATGATCCTGGAGACCCAGGATGGAGTCCCACTTCGGGCTCCCTGCATGGAGCCTGCCTCTCCCTCTGCCTGTGTCTCTGTCTCTCTGCCTCTCTCTCTCTCTCTCTCTCGCTCTCTCTCTCTCTCCCTCTCATGAATAAATAAATAAAATATATTTTTAACAAATATATTGCAGGACAGCCACGGTGGCTCAGCGATTTAACGCTGCCTTCAGCCCAGTGTGGGATGCTGGAGATGCAGGATGGAGTCCCACATCAGGCTCCCTGCATGGAGCCTGCTTCGCCCTCTGTCTCTGTCTCTGCCTCTCTCTCCCTCTGTCTCGCTCTCTCAAATAATAAATAAATAAATAAATAAATAAATAAATAAATAAATAAATAATAAATAAGAAAATGTATATTGCAGCTGTATTGGTATTTGCTATATTAATAAAGTGTGTTGTTTTTACATTTTATGGTGACTGGACCTAGCAAGTCTTTACATCAACAGCCATCACTTCTAGTCCTCATGACAGTGTTGCGGGACAGGCGGTATTATTTCCTTTTATAGATGAAATTGATGACCTCGAGCACATGCGGTTCCTTCCCTTTCTTTTTTCTGTTCAGAATATACGAGCTATAAGTGAGTAAATTGCAAGAAACCCACTTGCGGGATCAACACCTCTACTTTCCTCACATGATTTAAATATTTTTCTCAATTCTGAACTCCTTATCTACCTTACTACTCCTTTCAAATAACTTAGGATACGTTTTCCCAGGACTTGTTCAGAGAACCAGTTCCCTAAGTATGAATCAGTGACCTGAAACAGACCCAGCATACAGAGATTCTCCTATTTATTCAACACCATCCGTTTCCAAAAGAAGTCTATTTGGCCTTCTATATGGCAGGTACAGAGACAGGCTCCATCCCCACCGGGTTTCGATCTATGTCCCAGAGGACTACCTGTAGTCTTAATGCTGATTTCTGAGGGCAAAACAAGCAAGTCCACAGTTCTCCTTCATACTTCCCCAGAGGACCCTTGGGTTCTCTGCACAGAGCTGAACTGTTACCGAGTCATTGATCGTGTAGGTCAGTCACAGAGCAGCATTGCCATCCAAAACAAAAAGGAGGAAAAAGGAGTTTGGAAGTAATTGGGTCTCACAAATCATGGGGAGGGCACATTGAAACTGTGACAATGTTTCTTAGTGCACCTTTTCTCAGAGCCACATCTCTCCTGTTCTTGACTGAGGGACAGGAGAGTCTAGGTAGGGAGAAATAGGTAGGGGGCTACAGATTCAGGCTCACAAAGATCCTAAGGATGCTGAGATGTAAGGAAACCAGAAATAAAGAAACAAACGAGACCACCCTGTCCCAGGTATGGGTAGAGAGGGTCTTTTTTAGGACAGTCCTCTGTGCCCAACAAAGAATAACCAGACTCTAAAAAGAAGTAAACCGTTAAAGATGTTATCACTAGTCCTTACTCAAACCAAGACATCCCAAGAATGAGAAGGCCACAAGCTCCCTGATCAGTTCTAAATGAAAAACGGTCAGTGGAGGCCCATGTGGGCAACCCAGCCTGGGCCCCTCCCACTCCTGAGAGCTTTCTCGGTATCCTTGCTTAATAAACTCCTGTCACTTTACTTACTCTTCTTTGTCCACCAGATTCATTCTTCAACTCCGTGAGACAAGAACCTGACTTTCTCACTTCATTCCGCCTGCTGCACTTCTCTTACCCAAGCTCCCTGGGAAATTACTTCATTGGCTTAATCCCATCTCACTCTCCTCCTGCCTCATATCCTTTGGATTCTTCACCACCAAAGGCCAACGAACCAAGAGATGCAGGGAGGGAGAGAAGACCCAGGTGATAGGGGGAACTAAGGCCAAAGAAATATAGATTAAAATTACATCTGCTTTTTTAAAAAAAGATTTTGTTTATTTACTCATGAGAGACACACAGAGAGAGAGAGAGAGAGAGAGGGAAAGAAAGAGGGGCAGAGACAGAGACAAAGGGAGAAGCAGGCTCCCTGAGGGTAGCCCAATGTGGGACCCCATCCTAGGACCCCAGGATCATGCCCTGAGCCAAAGGCAGATGCTCAACCACTGAGCCACCCAGGCATCCCTACCATTACATTTCCTAACAAACTTGCAGTCCATAAACAAATACTTGAAACCGACAGAGTGGGACATTCTTCAAAGAATTCACAGCTGCCTGAATGTTAATGCTTTGCTAGAGGCCAAAAGCAACCCTTGTTTGCTGATAGCCAGACCACCAGGATCCTGTAAATCTTTCACCTGTGAAAATCCTTTTGGAAACTTCTTTTATCTCTAGAGTCCCCACCCCACACGGCAACTTTAAAGTTTATAACCAAGGCTCCTCATGATCCTGATGAAGCTCTTCAGGCCCAGGGGTCCTGTCCCCATACTTTAATAAAAACACCTATTTGCATGGAAAATGTCTCAAGGATTCTCTCTTGACCACTGGCGCCTGGCCCACAGTACATCACAGGTACATCTCTGAGTTAATGGCATCGGCACATCAGGAAAGTACAGAAGATTTTTGCCTATCTTCTTGCATGACACATTCTGGAGGGGGACATTCCCGTCTGTTCGATCTGGGTTTTTCTCTTCCTGGGATATATAGCTAGCTAGCTAGGTAGATGATAGAGTGATAGATCTACTGATAGATCGATCCCAGGAACATGAATAGATGTTTATATAAACAAACATATAAACAGAAATCTATGTTTCCACTTAATATATTTATTATTCAATGTATTACTGATAATATAATAATTATTATCTATAAACAGAACTATAGATTTATATTTAAATATGCAAAATAAATATTTCTATATCTAATCTCTATACGTCCATATATAGATCTCCCTATAGAGATAGAGACAAAATGGTTAGAAATAGATGTGTGCAGAAAGAGAGAGAAATAGATATAGACCTATAAATATGCAGAGGATCTGCTTTCAAATTCTATCCAACGACCTCTCCTCACAGGCACAGGCAAACGCACACACACATACTCAAGAGCCTTCTGGTATGTGGCCATGACAGGAAATAACACCCCTTGAGATGCCATCTCTTCTCCAACTTAAAGGTGCCAGCCGTTTCTCCAAAGAAGACCTACACAGAGCGAGCAAGCAAGCACATGAAAATCTGCTCCACGTCACTTTTCATCAGGGAGATAGAAATCAAAACCACAATGAGATACCACCTCACACCAGTGAGAATGGGGGAAATTAACAAGACGGGAAACGACAAATGTGGGAGAGGATGTGGAGAAAGTGGAACACTCTTGCATTGTTGGAGGGAATGTGAACTGGAGCAGCCACTCAGAAAACAGTGTGGAGGTTCCTCAAAAAGCTGGATATGGAGCTATACTATAACCCACCAATTGCACTGCTGGGTATTTACCCCAAAGACACAGATGTAGTGCAATGACTGGACACTTGCACCCCAATGTTCACAACGGCAATGTTAATAGCCAAACTGTGGAATGAGCCTTGATATCCTGCAACAGACGAATGGATAAAGAAGATGTGGTCTGGGGATCCCTGGGTGGCGCAGCGGTTTGGCGCCTGCCTTTGGCCCAGGGCAGGATCCTGGAGACCCGGGATCGAATCCCACGTCGGGCTCCCGGTGCATGGAGCCTGCTTCTCCCTCTGCCTATGTCTCTGCCTCTCTGTGTGTGTGTGTGTGTGTGACTATCATAAATAAAAATTTTTTTTAAATTATAAAAAAATTAAAAAAAAGAAGATGTGGTCTATATATACAATGTATTATTATTTAGCCATCTGCAAGGATGAATACCTACCATTTTCATGGACATGGAACTGGAGGGTATTATGCTGAATAAAATAAGTCACGTGGAGAAAGAATTATCATACGGTTTCACTCTTATGTCGAATGTAAGAAACAGTGAAGAGGATCATAAGGGAGGGGAGGGAAACTGAGTGGAGAAAATTGAGAGAGGCAGTGTTGTCCCCAAGATTGCTAATCTGAGAAACCACCGAGGAGCCGACACCGATGCAAACACACGAGGGTTTATTTACAAGCTCGAGCTTGAGTCCAAGTGTACCCGACACAGCGGAGCAGGGACTTGGACCCCGAGACTAAGAGGCGTAGCAGCTTTATAGGGGCCAGTGGCCCATGGGATATGCAGAATGTTGCACAGTCATGTCGGTCCACACACAAGTGGCCGATTGAATTACATCTTACCCTATAGTATCCATTTGAGCTGGCCTATTACTTTGCTCGGAATTGGTGCACAGTTTTGGTGGGCACAAAGCAGGGTTACATGGTTATGAGCTGATTTCCGATTAGGGTGTGCCCAGCGGCTTGACTAGGGTGGGGCAGTGCCTTAAGCAATAAGCTGGTTACGTGGGGGTCACACAGCAGGTGGCAGGTGTAGCACAAAATGGAATCAGTACTGCTCTGCTTGTCCAGGGGTAGGGGATTTTTGTTAAATTTCCTGGGTCTCACAGAAGATAAACTATGAGAGACTCCTAACTCGGGGAAACAAAGGATTGCGGAAGGGGAGGTGGGTGGGAGGATAGTGTAACTGGGGGACGGACATTAAGGAGGGCAAGTGATGTGACGAACACTGGGTATTATACTACATGTTGACAAATTGAATTTAAATTAAAATTTTTTTAATTTAAATTTAAATTAAAAAAGGGTACTGGACGGCTCAGCCGTCCTCAGCAATTCATTTATGAAATGACCTTCATTAGATCATAAAAAGTTACGAATGTGAATGGAAAATGACCTGCAACTCCTTCCCAGTTCAAATAAATAAGTATTCTAAAAAGCAAATCAAAGTTCCAGAATGGAAAAATGCAAAAAACGAGGGAGAGGGAGAAAGAGAAATGAATTCACTTTTTGTGATATTTATTAGTGATGGTCCAATAATGACAAATCTGTGACTGTCATTAAAAACAAAGAGTTAGGGATCCCTGGGTGGCGCAGCGGTTTGGCGCCTGCCTTTGGCCCAGGGCGCGATCCTGGAGACCCAGGATCGAATCCCACATCGGGCTCCCGGTGCATGGAGCCTGCTTCTCCCTCTGCCTATGTCTCTGCCTCTCTCTCTCTCTCTCTGTGTGACTATCATAAATAAAGAAAAATTAAAAAAAACAAAAACAAAAACAAAAAAACAACAACAACAAAAAAAAGAGTTAATGAACGGTATGGAGACCGATCCCCTCAACTAACAGATAAGGAAACCGAGAAGACACGAGAAGTAATGCACACTGCTCAGTAATTCACACGGGTGGCAAGGCGCAAAGCCAAGACTCAATTCTGGTCCAGAGTTCTTTAAACGACCACAACACGTTAACGTCACAGCTTCAGGCTCATCTAGAATTAGAGTCACTTTAGCTCAATAAAACATTCAACCAAAGTAGTCTTTCTTCTGCCAGATAGTTACATTTCATGAAGCACCCTAAAAGGGATTCGAATTAGGTCTCCATGTGTGCCATCAGAATACTGCCTGATGAATTAATTAAACAAAGGTATTCCCCGAAAAAAACCTCAGCCATGAGACCTTGCCTACCCTTTCACTTTCCAAGTCTTCATGCTTCTATATCTAATTGCCTATATTTTCAGAGAAGCCAACCTTACTCAGATTAAGTTTGTCCAAGCCGAGAACTAAGTGCCAGGTTTAATATTTTTAAAACTCAATTTAAAAATAGTTAAACAGAGAATTTCAAATGGCAAACACTGATATTTACATCATCTACTCTTATAACTAACAGAAGGGGTAATCCTGAAACCTAGATGCAGTCGTACCTTTATATATGAAAGTATAAAAGCAGAAAGAGTAACCCAAAATTGTCTATTTCACAAATGCCTATCTAAACTAGTTATGTTCAATGGTGTCTGTCTTGATGCAACAATCTCTAGGAAGACCTTCTTCAGACCTAGCTCTACCACCAATAAGCGTGTGAACTTGGACAATCCAATCCTCCAGAACTCTCAGTTTCTTTCCTGTGCCTCAGAGGAGAGGACCAGAGCTGATGATCCCTCAGTTCCCTCTCAGACCTGAAATGCTGCTGTGGGGTCCTAAACACTCTATACTGAGCACAAAAAGACGGGGGGATCTTATATATACTCAAATTCTAAAATATAAAACTAACTCTGAGCATAGATCCTGAGTATTTTAGGGTTCTCTCCTATGGCGATAGAAAATCCCCAAATCTATATCCCTTTCTATCACAAGCAGTGGGTATATGGGTCCAAGGCACTAGAAATAATAAATATGTGTGTCAGAACAGCCATCTGCCCTCATGCTCACTGCTTTTCAAAGCAAAGCCCTCAAAGAACTCCATTATTATTTTCTGAGGGTACCGGTTAACATGTAGAATCCTAACCTGCCCCTTCCTTTAACCTAAAAAAAATTAAAATGTTGGCTGGCCATATTAACAAGCTCTCCAGGTTATTCTCTTGCACACTAACATTTGAGAACCACTGGCTAGGCACCAAGGAGAAGTGATTTACCTTAAAATAGCAAAATTTGAAATCCCATGTCCTTTCCTATTTTCAGATCATAATAAATAAAGAAATGAAACAGTGAAGAGAGAGGGAAGGAGGCAAAGATAGGGATGGGGACAGAAACAAAGTGCCAGTCAAAAATGATATTTACATAAAGTTTGTCTTTCAAAAATTTAGGAACAGACAAGAGACTCCATACTCATGGAAATATGTTAAAGGCACACAGGTGTCAAATGAAAGAGCTCCCGTGGCCAGAGAAGAGACAATATAAGCAACAAAATAAGTAGTGTTGGATTATAACCCAAAGCATAAAATAAATATCCACGAATCTATACTAATATTAAAAATTGTAAAAGAAAGAAAGAGGGCCACCTGGGTGGCTCAGTCAGTTAAGCTTCTGCCTTAGGCTCAGATCATGATCCAGGTCTCAAGGCAGGCTCCCTGTTCAGCAGGGAACCTGCTCCTCCCTCTCCCTCTGCCCCTCTCGCTCATGCTTTTCTCTCCTCTCTCTTTCAAATAAATAAATAACATCTGTGAAAAAGAAACAAACAAACAAACACAGAAGAAAGAGAAATCTCCCATGTAGAAGAATTTCAAACAATTTGTGCAGACATTCCACCCTCAAGTGGATGAGCATAGCTCATCCACTCTTATGTGTGGAATACACATAGTAACTTCCTTCTACAAAATATGTTATGAAAAAGTTAAAATAAATAATAATAATAATAATAATCACTTTACTATGGAGAAAGCTGACAAACACTACCTCAGCAAGATGATCAGATAGATACCAAGACTGATAAATCATGTTGATAGTATCTATCCTTTATATGATATAATAAAGATGGCAGTATATCTCTGTATATAATCCACAATCACAGATCATGAGATAAACGACAGACATGTCCCAACTGAGGGAGATTTTACAAAATACCCTACTTCTCAAGGTGTTCAACAACAACAAGGAAAGGCTGAAAAACTGTCACAATCCAGAGGAGCCTAAGAAAACATGAGGACAACTGTAATGTGATGTGAGGGATGGGAACTTAGCAAAAACTAAGGAAATCTGAATAAAGTATGTATGGTCTTTGGTTAATGCAAATATTTTAATATTGATTCATTAGCTAATATTTGTACCGTACTAATATAAGATATCGATAATTGGAGACATCGAGTGCGAGGGCATGAGAATTCTCTGTACTGTCTTCTCAATTTCCCTGTAAATCTTTGGGGTTTTTTTCTAATAAATAAGATTTATTTTGAAAATTGACTTAAATGAATCAGGCTCCAAGTGTGAAGACACTTTAAGAATAGTTTAATTAATTTTTGCCTTATTCTTAAACAGTTCCTTCGATGGGAACAAAGTAAGAATTTTATATCAGAAGGAAAGAAAAACACTTAGAAACACGTATAATGCCTCCTCAACCTGAAAAGCAGGAAAGGATAATAAATAGCAAAAATCAGATAAAAATACTTCTTTTATATTAGACACCATATTGCAAGTGCATTTAAAATTAGCAATGCCTAACATTTATTTCCTTGACATTTGTCTTCCAAAGAGTTCACAGTGCTTCAGTGTCAGTTAAAAAATGATTCGTGTGAAATTTTTATTAAACCAGATTTACTGGGAAATTCCTGCCCAGATAATACTTTATTTTGATTTTATTCAGTTCCTTCCTAACCACTGAGCCTTTTAGTTAGAGCTTTCAACTATAGCAAATGCCTTAGAAGGCCAATTTTTAAGTTGCTATTATAATACCCTAATGGAATCACGTATCGTTTTCCTTCGCTCAGATATGGCACACAGTAGGCCCCTGATAAAATACTGAATGAGTGAATGGATAAAATTGCTTTTTATCATTTCATTCAGCAATTTCATTCTTATCTTGGTCCATTTCATGTTCTAATGTTTATCAACATCAACTCAAGAAGGTTAGGGATCCAGTAATTTATTAAGTATTTGGTGCATACCTACTATGTGCAAGGTGCTAGGAATACCAAGTTAACCAGACATAGATGCAGTGCCTATCTCCCTCCAGGCCATGCTGGTGGGAGAGACGGATACTAACCAAAAAGTGTCAGAAAGACAACTAGACAAGATTATAGTAGCCAATATAAAGGTAAATATACAGCTTACTACAAGTACATATATAAGAAGGCTTAGTCTAACTGGGGCCTCAGAGAAGATAACCAGAAGCAACATTTATATTAAGACATAGAGAAAGGAGAAGGTAAGTGGTGGAAGGAGAATATTATGAGGAAAAGGAAGGTTTCTGCCTCTGAATTGTAGGGCTCTGGGCAAGTCCCTTGAGCTTAGGCTCTGAACCTTCTTCTTTTTCTGCAAAACTGTGACAGTAATAATGCCTGTGCCATAGAGCTCTAATGAGTAAAGAGTTGGACTTTATTCGTACATTACCTAGGACGTTAGGAAGTACTTAATAAACATTTTCTGGTGGCCATAACAGCCTGGAGTCAGGCTTCCTGAGTTCGAATCCACTTAACTAGCTGTTTGACCTTGGTCAAGATGTTTTCTTCCTATCCTTTAGTTGGCCCATCAAGATAACAGTACCTGCCCATAGGGTTGTTGGAGGATCCCAGGAGTTCTTTTATGTGAAGCATGACACAATTCTTGGCACATAATATGTGCCATATGAATGTTAACTTATATTAGCAATAAAGAAATCCTACAACAGTCCAATGAGGTGTTTAGAAATTATTCTATAGCTTTTAAGGCAATTGAAATTCAAAAAGAACCTAAGTGCCTGTCCGTGTTTACTTAGCTAACCAGTTCCATTATCTGAAACCCAAACACACAATTTCTGATTCTAACCTCACTCCAAGAGGCCTCCTCAAGCCCGAGGAAAAATTGCCTTCTTGGGATCTCAGGGAAGAATCCTTCACATAATAATATGACCATTGGTAATAATGTCTCTCGGTTCTTTCCAAATCCATAAAGATGCATTTCCTGATGAGTGACTGAGCTGTGAAGAAAGAGATGAGAAACCCTCATCCCTCTGAATTACTTGTGTCAGAATATTTTAACCATACTACTACGGATAGTAAATTATCCTGATTAACAGGAAATATGTCTCAGATTGGAATCTGAGCAATCAGATGGGCAGAGAAAAAACGCTTTGACTCGCTCTTCATCTTTTAAAGACAAAGGAGAGCTTTTCTATATACAAAGTCAGTGGTCAAGATAGCCTTAGGGAATAAGAGTCTGCAGCATCCAATCCCGCTGAACAGCCGGGAAGCCCACAATCCAGGTCTTCCTGATCCCAAATCCCTGGGCCTGTCCCCCAACACATGCTGCCAAGCTGAGGTCATTTGCAATTGCTCTCTTAGGAGCTCCGGGGAAGGAGGAAGGAGCTACATAGGATGGGACGGGACGCCCAGAGGCCGAGAAAATTAAGGCCATTCCACTTTAAGTTCAGCGTTAGCACACGTCCAGTCATCCCAGGCCCCTGGGAAGAAGAGCTGAAATTTACATTACTTCAGTCACAGCAAAAAAACAAAAGTTTACAGCTTAATGTCCTAGAGAGCCCCACATTAGCATAAGAAGTGAGCCCAGGTCAAGGGCAGGAAGCCTCTATTAGAATGAGAAAAGAGCTCAATGCCCTTGAAGGCCCCATTGCAAAATGTAAACAGAACTTGAGGAATTGCTCAAGCCCTTCTGGAGGTCCCCCAGACCACCCCTAAAACTAAGCTAAAACCCACCTCGGGGTCCAAGTCTCTGCTCCGCTGTGTCGGGTATACTTGGACACAAGCTCGAGCTTGTAAATAAACCCTCCTGTGTTTGCATCAGTGTCGGCTTCTGGGTGGTTTCTTGGATTCACAATCTTGGGCACAACAGTCTGAGATAAAAAACAAAACCAAAAGAAGCTCGGACGCAGGCAGAGTGAAGGCAGGGTTCTGAGAGAAGCGGCGGAGACCCGGGGGCTTGGGGGCTCTTCTGCTGACTGGGGGGTGGGATGCTCAGCCCCAGAGCCAGAGGACCAACCCGCATCACGCCCTCCAGCGCTGAGTATCAGATAGCAGCACAGCGCCGCCCGCTGGAGGCCAGAGGCGCTGACGCCCACGCCGCCTCTGACTCCACAGGTGCATCTCCCAGGCACATGCGCAGCTGACAATCAGCCCCATGGCCCATCCCCAGACCCCGCACAGACCACTCGCTGACACCAAGTGGTCGGACCACGGAAGCTGCAGAGCTTCAGCTCTGCCTGGAAAGTAGGGTCTAGCTTCCTTTGTACTTTGGGCTTTATTTTCATTTATTTACTTTGATTCTTTTTTATTAATTGCTTTCTTTTAATTTTTTATCTCATTATTTTTTCCAGAAAAGGAAGAAAAAGAAAAACCAAGAAAACAATAACAACTGCCCTCCCAAAAAAAACCCCACCAGATTATTTCACCTGCTTGTTAAAAGATTCTAAATCCCAAAATAGGAAACACAATTAAAGTACCATGAAAGTAAAAATAAGAAATATATAAGGTACATACATAAAAAAAAAACCAACTCCCTAACCCTATCTCTTACCCTTTTCCAAAACTGTACCCTGACCCTGACTCTGACCTAACCCCAACCATAACCCCTAACTAAACACTAACCCTAACACTACCCCAAACCCCTATCCTAATCCGAACCCTTGCCCTAACCCTAAACCTAGCCCTAACTTTAACCCTAACCCCTAACCTTAACCCCAACCCTAACTCACACCCTAACCCCTAACCCTAACTGCAAACCTAAGCCCAACCCTAACTCTAAGCATAACCCTAACCCCAACTCCTAACCTCCTGCCCTAATCCCTAAAGCCTAAACCCTAACCCTAACTCTAAACCCTGTCCCTAACCCTAACCACTATGCCTAATCCCTAACCCCCATCCTAACTCCTAACCACTGACCCTTACAATTATCCCTCACCCTAACCTCTAATCCGTAACCATAAGCATAAACACTAACCCCTAACATCTAACCTAAGCCTAACCACCAACTGTCTCCCCTCCCCTGACCCTACCATTCATTCTACCCATTCACTTACCCTGTGGTTCTGAGGAGTCCCTTCTGATGTGGACGTGGCCCCCAACGGCGCCTCCAGAGTCCTCTAGGGGGTCCTGAGGAAGCCGGGGTCCTGTGAGTGCAGACGCGGCCCCACGTGTTCCTGAGTCATAGTCAGTGGGGTCCTGAGGACGCCGGGTCTCCTGTCACTGTGGACTAGGTCTCACATCCTCTGGAAGCCTCACAGAGGGTCCTCAGGAGGCCGGAGGCTCCTGTCAGCCTGGACATGGCCCCACGTCCCCCCGGAAACTCACCGCGGGTCCTGAGGAGGCTGTAGACTCCTTTCAGCATAGACGCAGCCGCATATGTCCCAAAGCCAAAGTGCACGTCCTGAGGAGGACGGGGGTCCTGTCAGTGTTGACGTGGCCCCACATTTTCCTCAAGCCTCACCATAAGACCTGAGGAGGCTGGGGGCTCCTGTCAGCATGGACGTGGCCCCAAATCTTCCCAAACCTTCACAGTGGGTCCTGAGGAGGTCGGAGACTCCTGTCAGTGTGGATGCGGCACCCAAATCTTTCTTAGGCCTCACCGCAGGCCCTGACAAGGCTGGGGGTCTTCTGTCCGCATGGACGCATTCCCATTTTCCCGAAGTCTACACCGGGGGTCCTGAGGAAGTCGGCGTCTGGTTGTGTGGATGTGGCCCCACGTCCTCCCAAAACGTCACCCTGTGTTCTGAGGAATCCGGGGTTCCTGTCACCGTGGATGTGGCCCCCAGGTTCCAGAAGCCTCAACTTATGTCCTGAGGGGCCTGGGAGCTCCTGCCAGAGTGGACGCGGCACCACATCTTCCTGAAGCCTCCCCGCGGTTCCTGAGGTGGCCCAGGGGCTCCTGTCTGCGTGGATGTTGGCCCACATCTTCCTGAAGCCTCACCGCGGGTCCTGAGGAGACCGGGGCTCCTGACAGCGTGAACGTGGCCCAATGTCCTCCTGAAGCCTCACTGCGGGTCCTGAGGAGGCTGCGGCTCATCAGCGTGGACGCGACCCCACCTCCTCCTCAGGCCTCCCCAGCACAGGCTGGCTCCTGTTAGTGCAAGCGGACGAGGCTTACTGCGCATGCGCGATCCTTGGGCGGCGTCTGGGGTCGGGCGCCCCCTGCGGGACGCTTAGGCACTGCAAGAGGCCGTGCAGGAGGCGGTGTCCCTGCGCCCGGGGCCACACCTGCCTCCTTCCAGGCTCCAGCTGAGGCCTGTGAGCTTCGGAAACGTCTCACTGAAACGGAGCCCAACACCCGGCTTTCTCAGAAATACTTAAGGACGATGAATTGGAGCCCACAGGACGCAAAATGAAATGTGGACCAGACTTTTACCACGTCCTACAAAACTCACTCAACCGTCTTCCACTGTGGGCAGGACCGCGGGCTGGTGCAGCCACCCTGGAAACAGTGTGGAGGCTCCTCTGGAAGTTACAAATAGAGCCGCCCTGCGACCAGCAGGTGCTCGGCCTGGAGCTCACTCCGAAGATACAGATGCAGTGAGACTCCGGGACAACTGCACCCCAATGTCCACAGCAGGCGGGTCCACAGTAGCCACACTGTGAGAGGAGCCTCGGTGCCTTCAGACAGATGATGGATAAAGAGGATGGGAGATAGATAATGGTAATAGATGATAGATAGATAGATGATAGGAATGTTACTCAGCTATCAAAGAGAAGGAAATCTTGCCATT
Source organism: Vulpes lagopus (assembly GCF_018345385.1). Taxonomy (NCBI): domain Eukaryota; kingdom Metazoa; phylum Chordata; class Mammalia; order Carnivora; family Canidae; genus Vulpes; species Vulpes lagopus. The sequence continues at coordinate 85,218 of NW_024570644.1, read as the reverse complement.
TGCAATGACGTGGATAGAACTAGAGGGATCATGTTAAGTGAAATCAGTCAGTCAGGAAAGAAAATGACCGTATGGTGTCATTCATAGGTGAAATTAAAGAAGCAAAGCAGATGGACATCTGTGAAGGGAAGGAAAAACAAATAAGATGAAAACAGAGATGGAGGAAAAAGAGACTCAATCACAGGAAACAAACTGAGGGTCGCTGGAGGGGAGGGACAGGGTAACTGGTAGACGGGCATGAAGGAGGGCACGTGATGTCATGAGCACTGGTGTTATCTCCAACTGGTGAATCCCTGAAGTCTATCTCTGAAAGTATAATACACTATACTGTTAATTAATTGGGTTTAAATTAAATTAAGTTTAAAAAATCAGTTGACTGTATCAGAGTGCATTTTCTTCCAGGCTCTCTATTCTGCTCCTTCAGCAATGCCAGAACCACACCCCTGTGGGTTTGGTTTGTTTAAGTAGGCTCCATGCCTCGTCCACAGCCCAGCACAGGCCTAGTACTTATGACCCCAAGATCAAGACCAGGGGTGAGGTCAAGAGTCAGATGCTTAACCAACGGAGCCAGCCAGGGGCCCGAGAACCACACTGCTTTATCCTGTGTCTCTGTGACATCGTTTGAAATAAGAAAGTGCTGCGTCCAGCTCTGTCCTGCTTCTCCAACACTGATTTGCTGTCCAGGGTCATTTGTGGGGGCGGACAAATGTTAGGAGTGCTTTTTCTATTTCTAAAATCGGCCACCATGATTTTGATAGGAATGACATTGGAACTGCGGGTGGCTTCTGGAACTGTGGACATTTTAACAAGATGAAGGCTCCGACCCCACGAGCCCAGGATGTCCTCCCAAAGTCTTGTAATTTTCAGTGTACAAGTCTTGCAGTCCCTTGGTTCAGTCTAATTATTTTGTTTTTTGGATGCTCCTGATAAGGGAGTCATGTCCTGAATTTCCTTCCTGAGTGCTCATTGTCGGGACACAGCAAGGCTACTGATCTCTGTTCATTTTGTGTCCCACAACGTTAAGGAATTCACTCATTAGTTCTAACAGTTTTTGGTGGAGTCTGTCGGGTTTCCTGTTTCTAATACCACATCTTCAGCAAATAGGGACAGTGTGATGTCCCCCTTCCAGGTGTGGAACCTTTTCTGTTTCCTGTCTGTTGACTACGATAGGACTTCCAGTGCTGAGAGGGGACTTCCTTGGCTTGTTCCTGCTCTTAGGGGAGACGATTTCAAGTTTTCACCCTTGAGGATGATGTCAGCTACGGGCCTTCCTACACGGCCTTTATTCTGTTGATATACGTTTCCTCAAAACCCACTATGCTGAAAAAAAAATAAAAAAATAAAAAACCCACTATCCTTTTTTTTAAAATAATAAATTTATTTTTTATTGGTGTTCACTTTGCCAACATACAGAATAACACCCAGTGCTCATCCCGTCAAGTGCCCCGCTCAGTGCCCGTCACCCATTCACCCCCACCCCCCGCCGTCCTCCCCTTCCACCACCCCTAGTTCATTTCCCAGAGTTAGGAGTCTTTATGTTCTGTTTCCCTTTCTGATATTTCCCACACATTTCTTCTCCATTCCCTTATATTCCCTTTTACTACCCACTATGCTTTTTATGTTGTATTTTGTCAAATGCTTTTTCTGCAACTCTTGAGAGGATCGTATGCCTTTGTCCTTTCTCTTGTTTTTGTTTTTAAGATTTTACTTATTTACCCATGAGAGTCATTTTGTTCCAGGTGAGGCCAGAAGGAGACCACAGGAACCAGGTCCAGGAAAGCCCCATATGGGAACCAGAGCCACCAGATCCAGGTGAGACCCAGGTGGGGACCACAGTCACAAGGTCCAGGTAAGGCCCAGGTGGCAACAAGATTCACCAAGTCCAGGTGAGACCCAGGTGGGGACCACAGTCACAAGGTCCAGGTGAGGAACAGGTAAAGACCAGATTCACCAGGTCCAAGTGAAGCCCGGGGGGGCGGGGGGAACCAGAGTCAAAAGGTAAGGGTGAGGTCCAGAGGGGGACCAGAGTAACCAGTTTAGTTTGAGGCCCAGAGTGGGACCAGAGGTCCCCGGTCAAAGTGAGGCCCAGGTGTGGAATAGAGTATCCAGGTCCCAATGATGCCTACGTGAGGACCAGAGTCATTAGAGCCATGCAAGGCCCAATGGGGATCAGAATCACCAGGTCCTGGTGAGGCATAGAAGGAGACCACAGTCATCAGTATCAGGTGCGCCCCATGTGGGAATCAGAGCCACTATATCCAGCTGAGTCCCAGGTCCATGTGAGGCCCACGTGAGGACCAGAATCATCAGGTCGAATTGAGGCATAGCTGGGGACAAGAGTCACCAGGTCTAGGTGAGGCCTAGGTGGGGACGAGATTCACCAGGTCTGAGTTAGGTCAAAGTGGGGACGAGAGTCACCAGGTCCAGGTGTGCCAAACTGAGGACCAGAGTCACCAGATCCAGGTGAGGTCCATGTTGGAAAGAGAGTCACCAGGTCCAGGAGAGGTCCAGGTGGGGACCAGAGTCACCAGGTCCAGATGAGGCCCAGGTGAGGACCAGACTCACCAGGCACACGTGAGGCCCAGGTGGGGACCAGAATCACCAGGTATAGGGGAGGCCCTTGAAAGAACCAGAGTCAACATTTCGAGGTGAGGCGCAGGTGGCAACCAGAGTCAGAAGGTCCAAATCAGGCCAAAGTGGGGTTCACAGTCACCAGGTCAGGGTGAGACCCAGAGGGGGACCAGAGTCACCTGGTCCAGGTGAGGCTCAGTTGTGGAACACAGTAACCAGGACCCAATTATGCCCAGTTGAGGACCAGAGTTAACAGGGCCAGGTGAGGCCCAGATGGGGATCAGAGTCACCAGATCCAGGGTAGTCTCAGGTGCAGACCAGAATCACCAGGTCCAGGTGGGGCCCAGGTAAGGACCAGAGTTACCAGGTCGAGGTGAGTCCCAGGTGGGGAACACAATAACCATGTTCCAATGATGCCCACCTCAGGACCAGAGTCACCAGGTCCTTGAGGACCAAGTGGGGACCAGATTCACCAGGTCCAGGGGAGGCCCAGGTGGACACCAGAGTTACCAGTTAAAGGTGAGTCTAGAAGGACAGCACGGTCACCAGGTCTAGGTGTGGTCCATGTGAGAACCAGATCACCAGGTACAGGTGAGGCCCAGGTGGGAACCAGAATCAGCAGGTCCAGGTAAGGCCAAGGTGGGGACCACAGTCACCAGGTCCAGGTGAAACCATCCTGAGGACCAGAATCACCAAATCCAGGTGAGGCCCAGGGGTAGGGGGACTGGAGTCACCAGGCACAGGAGAGGCTATAAGAACAGCAGGGACACCAGGTCCAGGTGTGGTTCATGTGGAAACCAGAGTCACCAGGTCCAGGTGAAGCCCAGGTGAGGACCAAATTAAATGTTCCAGAGTCTCACTTGGGAAACAGACTAAACATATCCTGATGATGCCCAGGTGAGTACAAGAGTCATCAGGTCCAGGTGAGGTGCACGTGAGGACCAGAGTCACCAGGTCCAGGTGATACCCAGGAGGGGACCAGATTCACCAAGTCCAGGTAAGGTCCAGGTGGAACTCAGTCACCTGGTCTGGGTGAGACACAGGTGGGGACAAAAGTCATAAGAGCAGTTGAGGCTCAGGTGGGAACATATTTAACAGGTCCAGGTGAGGCCAAACAAAGTACCAGAGGCACAAGACCAGCTGAGGCCCAGTTGGGGACTGGAGTGACCAAGTATAGGTTAGGTTAGAAGGACACCACAGTCATAAAATCACAGCTAGTTGAAAACTGGCTTCTAGGGATGCTTCCTTGTGAGAGCTGAGCTCAGGGCAGGACCCGCCCACATCCTGACTACCTGTAGACATACCTCCTATCATCCTTAAGTGAGGTGCTGGAAGAGGTTGTGTGAAAAGCATGTGGAAGTGTCTGGCCTGTACTCACGTGAATCTGAATTCAATACAGGGATTTCCAACAGCCTTGTTCAATGAGACTCGTGCTAGGTTCTATCTCCCCTGTAGGAGTGGCAAGCAAACATGTACCTGCAAGGCATTCACATTTCTGAGAGTTGAACTTATGGCCTGTCCCTCCCACATCCTGACTGCCTGTACGGTTCGCTTCCACAGTATTTCGTTCTACGCAGAACAGGAGCAGAGAGAGAACCAAGTGACTTGCTTGTCACTTTCGCACCTCCCGGACAGCTGCATCCACAGCCTGCATACACCTTACACTGCTGCTACATTTTCACGGTCGTAAGAACGCAGCTAGTGGAAAGCTGCAATCGAGGCATGCTTCCTTTGAGATATGAGTTCAAGGTAGGACCCCACCGCATCATGCCTGCCTGTGGACGTAGCTGCCAACATCCTCATGTTAGGAGCAGGGAGAGGTTGTGAGAAATGCATGTGGAAGCACAGGGCTGTACTCACGTGTATGTGAGTTGAATACAGCGATTGCCAACGTCCTTGTTCAATTAAAGTGTAGCGAGTTTCAATCTCCCCTGTAGGAGTGGGAAGACAACAACTGCCTCCCAGGCATACACACTTCTGAGAGTTGAGCTTATAGCCTGTCCCTCCCACATCCTGAGTGCCTGAACAGTTCGATTCCACAGTATTTCGTTCTACGCGGGAAAGGAGCAGAGAGAACAAAGTGACTGGCTTGTCGATTTTGCGCCTAGCAGACACCTGCCTCCAAGGCATGCAACTCCTTTGGATTGAGCTCATGAATTCTACCTCCCACATGCTGAACGCCTGTACACTTCGAAGCCAAAGGATAGTTTGGATAACGGATGCAAGTTTTGTGAGAGACAAGTGTCTATTAGCTCAATCCACCGAATTCTGACGAATTCCTCCCTCAGATGGGAGGTACATACTAACTTCCAAACCTGAGTACCTAGTTGCAAGCTCCCTCTCAGGGGAACTTCCTTCTGTGAGATGAGCTGACACGTGGTCCTTCCCAGATCCACACTGCCTGCACATGGAGTTACGAACATCCTCACTAGACATGTTTGTCAGAAGCTGATGGGACGCAAGGGGCAAGCTGCAGGCCTCAATGGTGCTGTCACTAGGTGCGGTAGAGCGGTATTCACGCAACGTCCTGACTTTCAATGCTGCTACGTTCTCACGGCCATAAGAACGCAGCTAGTGGAAAGCTGCATTCGGGGCATGCTTCCTTTTGAGAGTTGAGCTCAACGAAGGACCCTCCCGCCTCGAGCATCCCTGTGGATGGAGCTGCTAACATCCTCATGTCAGGTGCAGGGAGAGGTTGTGAGAAATGCGTGTGGAAACGTCAGGCCTGTACTGACGGGAATGTGAGTTGAATACAGCGATTGCCAACGTCCTTGCTCAATTAGAGTGTAGCTAGGTTCTAACTCCCCTGTATGAGTGGGGAGCAGACATCTGCCTCCCAGGCATACACGCCCCTGAGAGTTGAGCTTATGGCCTGTCCCTCCCACATCCTGCCCACAGGTACACCTCGCTCCTAACAGGCCTAGGCTCGATGCGTGACTGAAGTGTTGTGAGAGGTAAGTGGAAAGTCCCGGCGCACAAGACTAGTGCCTCCAAGCTCAATCGGGCGATTTCCTAGTAATTCCTAGGTTAGCCTGGTGCTAAATCCTAAGTTCCATACGAGAGAAGCGAGCTGAACGCCTAGTCCAAAGGCAGCTTACTTCGAAGAGCTGAGCTCACCCTCAGTCCCTCACAGATCCACAATGGCTGCAGAATGAGTTTCGAACATCTGCACCAGAGCCCTGTGTCAGAGGCTTGTGAGACGCAAGTGGAATAAAGCAGACCTGGAGTGTGGCTCCAGCTGCAGTGGAGTGGTATTCTGGGTACCTCCTGGCTTAGAACACTGCTGCATTCTCAGTGCCCTACGAACGCAGCTAGTTGAAAGCTGGCTTCTAGGCATGCTTCCTTGTGCGAGCTGAGGTCAGGGCACACCCTCCGGCATCCTGACTGCCCGTAGACATAGGTCCCAACATCCTTATGTTAGGCGCAGGAAGAGGTTGTGTGAAAAGCATGTGGAAGTGACAGGATTCTCCTCAAGTGTATCTGATCTCAATACAGAGATTGAAAATGTCCAATGAGAGTGTAGCTCGGTCCTAGCTCCCAACAAAGTGTCTGGCAGACATCTGCCTGCAAAGCACACACACTTCCGAGAGATGAGCTTTCGGACTCTCCTTCCCACATCCGGCCTGCAGGTACACCGCGCTCCTAACAGGCCTAGCCCCGATGAGTGACGGAAGAGCTGTGAGAGGTAAGTGGAAAGTCCAGGCCCACAAGGCTAGTGCATCCAAGCTCAATCCAGCGATTTCCTAGTATTTCCTGTGTGAGCCAGGTGCTACATCCTAAGTGCCATACGAGAGAAGCAAGCTGAACGCTTTGTCCAAAAGCAAATTACTTCGGAGAGTTGAGCTCACTCTCAGTCCCTCACAGTTGCACACTGCCTGCAGAAAGAGTTTCCAACATCTGCACCAGAGCCGTTTGTCAGAGGCTTGTGAGACGCAAGTGGAATAAGCAGACCTGGAAGGTGTCTCCAGCTGCAGTAGAGTGGTATTCTGGGTACCTCCTGGCTTAGAGTACTGCTATGTTCTCAGTGCCCTAAGAATGCAGCTAGTTGAATGCTGGCTTCTAGGCATGCTTCCTTGTGCGAGCTGAGGTCAGGGCAGGACCCTCCCGCATCCTGACGGCCCGTAGACATAGGTCCCAGCATCCTTATGTTAAGTGCCGGAAGAGGTTGTGTGAAAAGCATATGGAAGTGACAGGACTCTGTTCAAGTGAATCTGAGTCCAATACAGACATTGCAAACGTCCTTGTTCAATGAGAGTGTAGCTCGGTCCCAGCTCCCATCAATAAGGGTCTAGCAGCCTGCAAAGCGTACACACTTCCGAGAGTTGAGCTTATGGCCTATCGCTCCCACATCCTGACTGCCTGTACGGTTCGCTTGCACAGCATTTCGTTCTACGCGGGACAGGAGCAGAGAGAGAACCAAGTGACTGGCTTGTCAATTTTGTGCCTAGCGGACAGCTGCCTCCAAGGCATGCACACTCCTTTGGGTTGAGCTTATGGCTTCCACCTCCCACATGCTGACCGCCTGTACCCTTTGCAGCCAAGGGATTTCGTTGGACACGGGATTCAAGCTTTGTGAGAGGCAAGTGTCTCTTAGCTCAATCCAGTGACTTCTGACGACTTCCTCCCTCAGATGGGTGGTACATACTAACTTCCAACCCTGAGTACCTAGTTGCAAGCTCTCTCTCCGGGGAACTTCCCTCTGTGAGATGAGCTGACTCGCGGTCCTTCCCAGTTCCACACTGCCTGCACATGGAGTTACGAACATCCTCACTAGACATGTTTGTCAGAAGCTCATGGAACGCAAGGGGCAAGCTGCAGGCCTCAATGGTGCTGTCACTCGGTGCAGTAGAGCGGTATTCACGCAACGTCCTGACTTCCAGTGCTGCTACGTTCTCAGGGCCATAAGAAGGCAGCTAGTGAATAGTTGCATTCGGGGCATGCTTCCTTTTGAGAGTTGAGCTCAACAAAGGACCCTCCCGCCTCGGGTCCCCCTGTGGGTGGAGCTGCTAACATCCTCATGTCAGGTGCAGGGAGAGGATGTGAGAAATGCGTGTAGAAACGTCAGGCATGTTCTCACAGCAATGTGAGTTGAATACAGCGATTGCCAACGTCCTTGTTCAATTAGTGTGTGCTAGGTACTAACTCCCCTGTATGAGTGGGGAGCAGACATCTGCCTCCCAGGCATACGCACCCCTGAGAGTTGAGCTTATGGCCTGTCCCTCCCACATCCTGCCTGCAGGTACACTGCGCTCCTAACAGGCCTAGACCCGATGCATGCCTGAAGGGTTTTGACAGGTTAGTGGAAACTCCCGGTTCACAAGACGAGTGCATCCAAGCTCAATCCAGCGATTTCCTAGTATTTCCTGTGTGAGCCAGGTGCTACATCCTAAGTGCCATACGAGAGAAGCTAGCTGAACGCCTTGTCCAAAAGCAAATTACTTCGGAGAGTTGAGCTCACCCTCAGTCCCTCACAGTTGCACAATGCCTGCAGAAAGAGTTTCCAACATCTGCACCAGAGCCGTTTGTTAGAGGCTTGTGAGACGCAAGTGGAATAAGCAGACCTGGAGGGTGTCTCCCGCTGCAGTGGAGTGGTATTCTGGGTACCTCCTGGCTTAGAGTACTGCTACGTTCTCAGTGCCCGAGGAACGCAGCTAGTTGAAAGCTGGCTTGTAGGCGTGCTTCCTTGTGCGAGCTGAGTTCAGGGCAGGACCCTCCCACATTCTGACTGCCCACAGACGTAGGTCCCAGCATCCTTATGTTAGGTGCCAGAAGAGGTTGTGTGAAGAGCATGTACAAGTGACAGGATTCTCCTCAAGTGTATCTGATCTCAATGCAGACATTGCAAACGTCCTTGTTCAATGAGTGTGTAGCTCGGTCCAGCTCCCATCAAAGTGTCTAGCAGACATCTGCCTGCAAAGAATACACACTTCCGAGAGTTGGGCTTATGGACTGTCCCTCCCACATCCTGCCTGCACGTACACCGCGCTCCTAACAGGCCTAGCCCCGATGCGTGCCTGAAGTGTTGTGAGAGGTAAGTGGAACGTCCCGGCCCACAAGACTAGTGCATCCAAGCTCAACCCAGTGATTTCCTAGTATTTCCTGTGTGAGCCGGGTGCTACATCCTAAGTGCCATACGAGAGAAGCTAGCTGAACGCCTTGTCCAAAAGCAACTTACTTCTGAGATTTGAGCTCACCCTCAGTCCCTCCCAGTTGCACACTGCCTGCAGAAAGAGTTTCCAACATCTGCACCACAGCCGTTTGTCAGAGGCTTGTGAGACGCAAGTGGAATAAGCAGACCTGGAGGGTGTCTCCAGCTGCAGTGGAGTGGTATTCTGGGAACCTCCTGGCTTAGAGTACTGCTACGTTCTCAGTGCCCTAAGAACGCAGGCTAGTTGAAAGCTGGCCTGTAGGCGTGCTTCCTTGTGCGAGCTGAGGTCTCGGCAGGACCCTCCCGCATCCTGACTGCCAGGAGACGTAGGGTCCCAGCATCCTTATGCTAGGCGCCGGAAGAGGTTGTGTGAAGAGCATGTCGAAGTGACAGGATTCTGCCTCAAGTGTATCTGATCTCAATGCAGACATGGCAAACGTCCTTGTTCAATGAGAGTGTAGCTCGGTGGCTAGCACCCATCAATAAGTGTCTTCCAGAAATCTGCCTGCAAAGCATACACACTTCCGAGAGTTGAGCTTATGGACTGTCCCTCCCACATCCTGCCTGCAGGTACACCTCGCTCCTTACAGGCCTAGCCCCGATGCGTGACTGAAGTGTTGTGAGAGCTAAGTGGAAAGTCCCTGCCCATGAGACTAGGGCATCCACGCTCAATCTAGCGGTTTCCTAGTATTTCCTGTGTGAGGCAGGAGCTTCGTCCTAAGTGCCATACGAGAGAAGCTAGCTGAACGCCTTGTCCAAAAGCAACTTACTTCGGAGAGTTGAGCTCACCCTCAGTCCCTCACAGTTGCACACTGCCTGCAGAAAGAGTTTCCAACATGTGCACCTGAGCCGTTAGTCAGAGGCTTGTGAGACGCAAGTGGAATAAGCAGACCTGGAGGGTGTCTCCAGCTGCAGTGGAGTGGTATTCTGGGTACCTCCTGGCTTAGAGTACTGCTACGTTCTCATTGCCCTAAGAACGCAGCTAGTTGAAAGCTGGCTTGTAGGCATGCTTCCTTGGGCGAGCTGAGGTCAGGGCAGGGCCCTCCTGCATCCTGACTGCCTGTATACGTAGGTCCCAGCATCCTTATGTTAGGTGCCGGAAGAGGTTGTGTGAAAAGCATATGGAAGTGACAGGATTCTCCTCATGTGTATCTGAACTCAATACAGACATTGCAAACGTCCTTGTTCAATGAGAGTGTAGCTCGGTCCCAGGTCCCATCAATAAGTGACTGAAGTGTTGTGAGAGGTAAGTGGAAAGTCCCGGCCCCCAAGACTAGTGCATCCAAGCTCAATCCAGTGGAGAAAGGGGAACCCTCTTACACTGTTGTTGGGAATGTGAACTGGTGCAGCCACTCTGGAAAACTGTGTGGAGGTTCCTCAAAGAGTTAAAAAAAATAGACCTGCCTTACGACCCAGGAATCGCACTGCTGGGGATTTACCCCAAAGATACAGAAGCAGTGAAACGCCGGGACACCTGCACCCCGGTGTTTCTAGCAGCAATGTCCACAATAGCCAAACTGTGGAAGGAGCCTCAGTGTCCATTGAAAGATGATGGATAAAGAAGCTGTGGTCTGTGTATACAATGGAATATTACTCAGCCATTAGAAACGACGAATACCATTTGCTTCGACGTGGGTGGAACTGGAGGGTATTATGCTGAGTGAAATAAGTCAATCGGAGAAGGACAAACATTATATGGTCTCATTCATTTGGGGAATATAAAAAATATAAAAAATAGTGAAAGGGAATAAAGGGGAAAGGAGAAAAAATGAGTGGGAAATGTCAGGGAGGGAGAGAGAATATGAGAGACTCCTAACTCTGGGAAACGAACTAGGGGTTGTGGAAGGGGAGGTGGGCAGGGGGTGGGGGTGACTGGGTGACGGGCACTGAGGGGGGCACTTGATGGGATGAGCGCTGGGTGTCATTCTATATTTTGGCAAATTGAACACCAGTAAAAAGTAAATTTATAATTTATAAAAAAGTAAAAATAAAATGTAGATTTAAACCCAACCACATCCATAATCACATTAATTGTAAATGTTCTAAACACTTCAATTTAAAGTTACAAGTTGTCAAATGAGATTTATTTATTCATGAGAGACAGAGAGAGAGAGAGAGAGAGAGAGAGAGAGAGAGTGGCAGAGAGAGAGAAAGAAGCAGATTCCATGCAGGGAGCCTGATGTGGGTTCAACCCCAGTACTCCAGGATCATACCCTGGGCCTGAAGTAGGAGCTGAACCGCTGAGCCACCCAGGCATCCCTGTCAAATGGGACTTAAAAAACAATACTCAAGTGTTTACTTCCTACAAGGAACAAATTCTCTCCGTGTAAGATTTCTTAGATATAACAAAGCATTATTATAAAAGAATAAATTAATAAATTGAACTTCATTAAAATAAAGAACTATGCTATTTGAAAGATACTGTTAGAGTATTGAAAATAAGGCAGACTCAAAGAAAATATTTACAAATCAAATATCTAAAAAAAAAAATCAAAGTTGTTTCCTGAAAATACAGAGAACTCTCAAACTCAATAAGAAAATGATTAAATTTTTAAAATAGACAAAAGATTTGAACAAACCCTTCTTTCAACAAAGAAGATATACAGATAGTAAATAAATACATGAAAAGATGGTCAACTTGCTTAGTCACTAGGGAAATGCAAATTAAAGTCACAATGAGATATCACTACACACCTATTATAATGTCTAAAGTTAAAGACTGACCTTACTATGTGTTAGTGAGTATATGGAGCAGTTAAAACTAATGCACAACTGGTGGAAATATAAAATGGTACAACCTTAGAAGTTATTTTGTCAAGTTTTTTTTAAATTAAATATATATGTACCATATTACCCACCCATTCTACTTCCTGGTATTAGAAGTAGTATCTTATTACGGCTTATCAAGCAGGGTCACATGGGAAAGCACCAGGGTCAGTCAGGAGGCAAAAAGAGTGTGGGGAAGCACAGGCAAAAGTCTTTATTGTGGTTTTCATGGGAGGGAATAAGGGAAGCAAGGTAAACTGCTGAGTAGTTTGAATAATTACAGTAGGCTCTGGGCTAGAGGGGTATATATACACATATATGTGCGTATATACTAAATATATACTTTATAGTATATATTGTCCTAAATATGAAGAGTAGCAAACAAATGTTCATAGCAGCTCTATATGAAATAGCCAAGGGCAGCCCGGGTGGCTCAGTGGTTTAGTGCCGCCTTCAACCCAGGGCCTGATCCTGGAGTCCCTGGATCAAGTCCCATGTCGGGTTCCCTGCATGGAGCCTGCTTCTGTCTCTGCCTGTGTCTCTGCCTCTCTCTCTCTGTGTATCGTGAATAAATACATAAAATCTTAAAAAAAAATAGTCAAGAACTGGAAACTAGCCATACGTTTATCAATAGGTGAATTAATAAACAAATTGTCATATGCAATAGAATACAAGTCATCAATCAAAAAACTACTGTCTTATGTAACAACATGGATCAGTCTTAAAATAATTATGCTGTGTGAAAAAAAGCCAGAGGAAAGGGGACTCTACTGGATAGTTTCATTTATATAAATATCTAGTAAATGTTAGTCTATAGGGATAGGAAGAAGATCAGTAGTGGCCTGGGAATGGGATGGGAGGCAGGAAGAAATTACAGAGAAGCACAAGGAAACTGTTGGGGTGCATGTTCATTATCTTGATTGTGGCAACTGTTTCATGGGTGTCCATACATATTGAATCTTACAAAATTTGTCAGTTTACTGAATATCAATTATACCTCAATAAAACCACTTTTTCAAAAGAGCCCTAAAGATACTGCATGTACAAGAAGGAAACAATAAAGAAAAATTTTACATTAAAAAAATACATCAGGGGATCCCGAGGTGGCTCAGCAGTTTAGCGCCGCCTTCAGCCCAGGGCCTGATCCTGGAGACCCAGGATCAAGTCTTAGGTCAGGCTCCCTACATGGAGCCTGCTTCTCCTTCTGCCTGTGTCTCTGCCTCTCTCTCTCTGTGTCTCTCATAAATAAATAAAATCTTTTTAAAAAATTAAAAATAAAAATAAAAAATACATCATATTAATTGCCCTTATTCTGGACAAAGCAAGAATTTAATTTATTGCCCTCTCTACTAGGTAACTGTTATGTATTTTAATTCTCTATATAAATTTATGCTCCCAGTACGTTATTACTTTTGTTTTATACAGTCAATTCATTTACATTTACCTGCATTTTATCATTTTTATTCCTTTTTATCTCTTCTTGCATCTCTTATCATCTGTCCTGTGCCAGCACCACACATGCTACTTTTAAGATTTTCTTTTTGTCTTTGGTTTTCGGCAGTTTCTCTATCAGTGCATGGATTTCTTTTTATTTTCTCTAACTTTAGATTTGCTAAACTTTTAAATTCTGTGGACTGGTAGTTTTTATCACCTTTAAAAATTTTCAATACACAATCACTTTAAATATTGTACCTTCTACATTCTTCACCTCCTCCCTTCTAGGTCCCCAGCTGAATATGTGTGAAAGCAACTCACTGAATTCTCCTTCACTAACTTTCATGGATTTCTTATCTATTTGTTATTCCATGCTTTATTATGTGTAATTTATTCTTAGTAAATTTATCAAGTTTACTGTTTCTCTCTTTTGCTAAGTTTATTTTGTTCTTAAACTCAGCTATTGTGTTATCAATTTTAATTATTACAGTTTCCAGTTCTAAAACTTCTATTTGGTTCATTTCATATATGCAATATCATGCTTTCATTTAAAACTTCATGCTGGGACACCTGGGTGGCTCAGTGTTTGAGCTCTGCCTTCAGTTCAGGATGTGATCCCCAGGTCCTGAGATTAACTCCTGCATCAGACTCCCTGTGGGGAGCCTGCTTCTCCCTCTGCCTAGGTCTCTGCCTCTTCCTCTGTGTCTCTCATGAATAAATAAATAAAATCTTAAAAAAAATTTTTTTAAATAAAACTTCTTGCTGAGTTTAAGTTGACCTTTTATTTCTCTAAACATAGCAACCATGGTTGCTTTACAGTCTGTGTCTGGTATCTCCACCATGTGGAGTATCTATAGGTGTCCATCTGTTATCTGTGCTTGTTCTTGTCTCTGTTGTCATCTTAACTCCTCATTTGCTTCTTTATATTTGATTTTTTTGATGGACATTGTATTAGAAAGATAATTTTGGAAGATGATCTGAGACCTAAGCTATATAATAAGCTAAGCTAATATTACTTTCCTCCATAAGCAGCTGTCATCTTTTGCCAACATTTTATTTTCTAACATGTTCAAAATTACTGAAAATTTTAAAGTTTTATAGTAAACATTTTCATATTTACCTCCCTTTAGAATCTCTACCTCTCCCATTCTACTACACTTTTATCACGTATCTATCCATGTAAGAGGTTTTTGGTTTGGGTTTCTGCTCCCATCAAAAACATGAGAGAAATAACAATCTGGGATCATTTCAATTTAATTTCAGGGCTCAAGACTTCTCTGGACCGAGAAGATGAGTTGAGTGCAACAGTCAGTGCGGAAACTATTTTACTCTTCCTTCTTTTCTCTTTTTTTAGTGTGCTTCCTTTTGGGGCACTAACTGAAAGCACATGGCGGTTTACCAACACTCTCCCTTGGAAGACTCTGGACTAAAATTTTGCCTCCCCAATTTGTTGAAACTCCTAGATGTACTGATTACTCTCTCAGTCACATTTTCATAGTTTACAAACACCCTCAGAACAAAAACAGCCCAATATTACAGACTCCCTTCTCCTTCTTAGCTCTGCAGTTACCCAATACTTTTTTAGCCCTCTAATGATTTTGGAAGATTTTACAAATGTTTCATCCAGATTTTTAGGTTTCCCTAGTGTAATGAAATAAATGACCTAGACTACCATTACCAAAGCACATATCTCTCATTTCCTCATGGACCCATTCAAATCACAATTTCATCCCCATCACTTCACTAAAACAGCCCTTCTTAAGGTCACCAGTAACTCCTGAATTTGTAATCCCAATTTTCACCCCAACATTTCAGTAGCATCCAGTATTACTGGTCAAAACTTGCTTTATTTACTTGGTCTGAGACTTCCCACTCTCCTGGATTTTCTCCCATCTCAATTAGCTTCTCCTTCCCTGGGCTCATTTGTTGGAAACTATTTCTTGAACTGGATCCTATGTATGAGTGTGGCCAGAGCTAAATCTCCTGAAAATTTCTCTTCACTATGTTTACTTTCCAGGTGCTCTCCTCCTGTTTTAAATAACATATATATCCATTCTGATTGTCAAATATTATTCATCAAATCTTAAATCTAATTATCATAGAGACATTTACTTTTCATATTTTTCTTAATTCTCTAAGTATTATATTTTGGCCAGTTTCATTTCAAAGAGTATTGTATACCTATTCAACAGAACATTAAGGATTCAAATTGTCTTATAGTTTAATAGGTTTTTATCCTTAATAAAAAATGAGAAGTCGTTCTTAGAGAAAGGAAATGACAGTAATTTACCTACAGTCACAAGGCATCCTGGGCAATAGAAATAGAATAAAAACCTATGAGTTCTGATTTTTTGCCCACTTGTTCTATATCAAATTGCTTATGCAACATTGTTACTAGAATATCTAAGAGACATTTTGACATTAACATGTCCAAACCTGAATTATTGATTCGTCTAATCCCAGCCCATTCGAGCTTCTCCTCCTCAGTGCTACACATAGTTAGTAAATGGCATTATCATTTGCCTAGGTTTTCAGACCAAAAACCCATGTGACATTATAACATTTATAACTTTA
The DNA here is from genome assembly GCF_018345385.1 of Vulpes lagopus. Lineage (NCBI taxonomy): Eukaryota > Metazoa > Chordata > Mammalia > Carnivora > Canidae > Vulpes > Vulpes lagopus. Next base: position 69,725 of record NW_024570644.1, on the reverse strand, counting down.
TGGTTTTCACCAGCTTGGGAAAATTATTTACTTCCATATTTTCAAATATGGCATCAGCCCCATTTTCTTTTCCTTCCTTCTCAAACTCCAAAACCAATATACTAAACCTTTCCACCAAGTTTCACATATCTCTTACACATTTTCCATAATTTTGCCTCTTTATGCTTCATTTCTTTTGACTTATCTTTCAGTTCACTAATCCTCTTTTGGCTGTGTCTAATGTACTGCCAAACTCAACTATTAAGTCCTTAATTTTGATTATTTTATTTTTCAGCCTTAGAATTTCTATTTAATACTTCATTATGTCTGACTATCTACTGAACTTCACAATCTAGTCCTCTATTTTTTGAACATATTAATGACAGTGTTTTTTTTTTTTTAAGATTTATGTATTTATTTTAGAAAGAGTCAGGGAGGGACAGAGGGAGAGGTGGAGGGAGAAGAAAAGAATCTCAAGCAGATTCCCTACTTAGTTCAGAGCCTGACCCAGAGTTCAATCCCACAACCCTGAGATCATGACCTGAGCCCTGAATTGCCTATTTAACTGCCTGAGACACCCAGGTGCCATACAACAGTGTTTTTTTTTTTTTTTAAGTTCATGTCAGATGCCCAGATAACCATTATTGCCAATCACTATCTTTTTTTATTCTGTGATTTTCTTGGCTTTAAGTTATTTAGTCATATTTTTTGATAGGCTTGCTTATTTTTGATTGACTATCAGAAATTTGAGACTCTGGATGATGTTAATTTCCCCCAGAAAAATGTACCTTTGCACATAGCAGGGAGTAGGAGAAAATCTTAAAGAAATCAAGCTTTGAGCGTATTGTGATTCGATTTTCAGTCTTAGGAAGTCAGGTCTATTTGTAGTTCACATTTACTTATAGGGTATATCCCTTCAATGGTCTCAAGAGAACATCTGAGGTGTTTTCCATGGCCCCTCCATCTGGATGAGCCTTGAGCTCTCATTTTGGTCTTCCTAGCCCCATGGGACAAGTTCTGATCAGCTTGTTAGCTTCAGTGCTTCCACATATGGGCTCTGTAAGTATCACAAGTGGAAAGCAGCACTGAATGTTGGGCTCACTCTCTGTATTCTTTTTCTGGGAGAAGAGTGGTTCCTGGAACCTCACATTTTGGCTGGCTTGATAGTTCTATGATACCTGTATATTCATGTGTTTAATAGTTTATTAGCTTCTCTAGCTCTTGGTGCATGGTCTGATAAATTCTAATCCACTATAGTCCAAGCATAACCTGCAGGAAAGCGTCAATCTTGATTTTTTTCTTTCTTTTATATCACATCCATGTTTTATCCATTATGAAGTGCTGTGGGTTCTTCTGTCCAAATATATTCCTGAATGTAACCAATTATCACCAACTATTCTAAGCTAATTCACCTTTCACTTATATAACTGTAGTAGCCTTCTAAATAGTAAGGGATTTAGCTTTAGGTGAAAAGTCTGAAAAGAAAAAAAAAGAAAAGTCAAATTTTATTTTGAAATAGAGAAGGAATATAGAATGGATATGGATAAAGATACTTTTGTATAGGACACCTGGGTGGCTCAGCAGTTGAGCGTCTGCCTTTGGCTCGGGGAGTGATCCCGGAGTTCTGGAATCGAGTCCCACATTGGGCTCCCTGCATGGAGCCCGCTTCTCCCTCTGCCTATGTCTCTGCCTCTCTCTCTCTCTCTCGAATAAATAAATAAATAAAATCTTTAATAAATGAAAGATACATTTGTATATTCGGTGTTGATTCAAAACATGAGAAGTTTTCTCTTTGGTCTTTTTTATTTTCTCTGGAACTTAAGATGTGAGGTAATGTACTAGGGAAAGGGCAGAGGTACAAGATCAGAGGTTTAAGAATTAGAGTAAGAAAATGACTTGATTTGATTTAATGACTGAGCTAATTTAATGCAGGATTATTGAGACCCCATGGGGTCATGAATACAGCAGTACCAAGCTGCCATGTTATATGACCCAGAGGAAGTAAGTGGTTGGGCTCACCAAATTTAGTGATTTAATATTTAATATTTAATGATAGAGTCAAAGCAAAGGTTAGAGGAACATTAGGTCATTGGAAAGATTGTTTTTACTACTGGGAATGATGACCTGCAAGCTTTAATTCAGATAGGACTGAGATAAAAACAGTAAAGGCTAATATATTTGTATAAAGTAAAATGATCAGTGACCAAAGTTTCCAAGTGAGATGAAAGAAGCATTATGGTGTGGAGTACATGAACAGACAAACTGAAAACAAGAGGGTTGTGGTCAGAGTTGGGCTCAAAAACTAGTGATATTAGAGGTGGGGAAAATGCAGATGACGACAGTGTCTGAGGGGAAACTGTCACCTGAATGAAGTGGAGAGGAGAGTGAGGTGAGGAAGAGGGAAGAACTGAAAGTCCTTGGTGTGGCACTCAACCTCTGGGCACTCAAGTAACCCAAGGCAACAGCAGGGCTTCAGGTGGAGAGAAGGACCATCAGCCAAAGTCTTTTCATTGGCTGAGAGGTTTGAAGAGTGGCTTAGTGGAATGGCATGGGCTTCAAACAGGAAGTCACTAATAATCTGAGAGGAGCAGTAAGGAGAAAGACTACTCCTGAGAGTAGTGTGAGGTTTTAGAAAAGAGACTACTTGTTGGTACTTCATGAAAGTAGCTTCTTTGTTCCTCAAGTCTCAGAGCTGGGTCAAGGACAAAAATATATAGGACATTTGGGGAAAGACTGTAGAGTTGAAGATGGAGGGTCAAGTGTCTAGAACAGATAGCTTCCAGGTTGCATTCCAACCTTGAGACCCTAGGATAACAAGGCATCATAAAGTATTTGTATTGTCTGAACATGCTGCTTCTTAAATAAAGCATAGACAAAATTCTGATTTATTTTCTGGAAGATGAAATTAGTTGTGGTATCAAAAGTCTCTAAATATGGGGGGAAAATACTGCTGCTATGTAACTGTCTCAACAGTGAAGGAGAAAAGGACATTATTAGATATTTATTATTTCTCAAGAATTTGAAGGAACATGTTACTTATAACATGCCATTTTATAAAAATGGCTCCCTCAAGATAAAACATCAAAGATGCTTATTTTGTTGAAGTGGCATTTCTGTGTCTATGGAATTATTTGTGTGATTTCTCTTAGTAATCAATCCATCGTGGCTTGATTTTTTAGTAAATAATATAGCCATATTTATAAATGTATATCTTCCAGAAAGGGGTAGAAAGTGATCTTCTTTAAAAAAATTTTAAAAAGATTTTATTTGCTTATTCATGAGAGACACAGAGAGGCAGAGACACAGGCAGAGGGAGAAGCAGGCTCCATGCAGGGAGCTGATGTGGGATTCCATGGCATGCCAGGATCACTTGCTGAGCCACCCAGGCTTCCCTGGTCTTCTTTTTAAATAGAAATTCAGAATAAGAAAATGCTTTTATTTCTTCATTAGGTCTAAGTTATTCAGAGAGCCCTGGATTAACTAGAAATATCTTAATTCACTTTTTTATTTATTCAATTGATATTTAATAAATACCTTGTAAGTTCAACACTGTTTTAAAAGCCAGAGATATAATGCAAAAAGCAAAAGAGAAAACAATATTTATTCTCCAGGACATTTATTTTCTTTTTTTGATTGGGCATACCTGTTCTCAAAACTAAGACCTGTTGGAGCGCCTGGATGGCTCACTTGGTTAAGCATCTACCTTTGACTCAGGGCATTGAGCATTGAGCGCCCATTAGCCGCTTCTGCTCAGTGGGGAGTCTGCTTCTCCCTCTCCATCCCTCCCGCTTCCTCCCCACCCTGTACACACCCTCTTTCTCTCTCTCAGATAAATAAATAAAATCTTAAAAAAAAAACAAAAACTAAGACTTGTTAATGAAAAGACAAAAATGGTCACGTAATTTGATCCAAAGATCAGTAATAGTCTAGGATAATGTGGATTTCTGGCAACTCACTAGATAATTTTAAAAATTATTAGGTTTTAAAGATCCTTGCACATTTGCTTTCAATATGCTCTGGATCAATATGGGTATTAATTGATAAAAATTATGGCTTTTTTTTTTTTCATGAAACCATCAACTTATTCTTTAACCTATAGAATTAAATCCCGAGGTTGATTAAATCTATGCTAATAGATAAGGTGGCTTTCCCTCCCTCTATTCCCAGGACAATCCCTGTTGTTCTGGACAACACTCAAAAGTATCCTTGTTTGGAAAATAAAATACATGGTCAGGCTACTTATAAATAACTGAGCCACAGACAGTACTTAGAACTATATTTCAAAAGAAACAAAGAAGATATATAGGAGCCAAATATAAATCCATAAAATTACTCTGTAATAGTCAGGTTAAAATTTTCTATCCATAACTAACTATGGATTCTTTACAAGTGTTTTTGAGTGTTATTTTTTACATTCATGAATTGAAAATAAAGACAGTGTTGATAAATGGGAACTTGAATTTTAGAACAGGTTTTTAATGAGTGGTGACATATGATATTTATCTGCAGAATCAGTAAAAGCTATTAGCTTTTGCTTCCACCACAGAGAGACAGCAGCATGTTATGCATGATATCCAGAAAAAACACTAAAATAGTTTAACGAGCAAATTTCATTGTACCCTTAGGGGTGATTTTTAGTCAAGATCACTCCAAGTCTGCTATAACAAAGGTCAGGACATAAAGAACACAGAGGTACTGTCCAAAGTGCCTTGATCTTTTCTTGGTGACTTACAGTGTAACTGTCACCCACAACATTCTCAACTGACAGTCTTTCCTTTAAGTCTGGACATATTTTTATATTTTCTTTCACTTATTTTTCCCACTGGCATTTGTAAGTTGTTGCATGAAAATTATCCATACACACAATTGGTTTTAAAACAAGGAAAGATTTGTCCTGAAATTACGTTTTGGAATTAAATCTGTTTGGATAAATTATCATCCTATTCATGCCAATGAAGTAAAATTACCCCCTGGGTTCCTGGGGTTAAGAATTTGGCCTGACAAAATCATAGCTCATGTCTCACTAAATGTCGGTTCATTAATAATTTTTATGTGCAGTACCGTAGAGGTGCAATTTCAAGAAATTCAATTCCATCTAAAGATGTTCTAATGATATCGTAAAAATTTACCACTACCGAGTTAAGAGTGAATATACACCCATTTTATAGATGAAAAAGCTGATGTTCAAATATAAAAAGCACAAGGGAGAAAGAAATAAGAAATGTAGAGTCCAGGCCTCTGGTATATGGAAAATAGCAATTTATTATTTGGGCTTTTTTTTTTTTTAAGGGATGAGGAAGGGCATGGGGATTCAAATTCTATTGATCTTGTTTTACCCTTTCTCAAATAATTGGCACTCATTGAGCATCTACTCTATGCCAAGAATTCTACTAGGTGCCTAATCTACATTATTTAATTTAATTCTCAATACGATGTTGTAAGGCTGTCGTCTTCATAACCACTGCACAACATGAAATGAAAGCTGAAAAGATGAATTTATCTCAGTCTTACAAAGGTCAGATTCAGATCCAGCCGTCTAATTGCAGAGCATCTGCCACAAACCAGGCTGCTTAAACATTTCCCAAGGTGAGATTGCCACCCATGATACTCAAAATCCTGTGAGTTTGCACTACTTCCATTTTGCAGATGGAGAAATTGAGGGCTCAGCCCTGTGCAAGAATCACAGTTTTGCTTGACTTCAAAGCAAAGCTATTCCCCTTTTATTCCCCAGTCTCCCTCCTTAAACCCACCCCTCCTTAAAATTATTTTACTTTTAGAAAATGTAAATAATCAAATGTTTTTCCATTCTCCTTTTTTATAGTCTAGCACTTTTCCTCCACACTGAAAAGAATTTCTATCTCAGCAAGACCCTTTTATTATAAACTGGCATGATGCATGAACACATGATGTACATATATGAAAGACAATGTGATTGGTGGCGGGATGACAGCATATCAAACTAATATAATGACATATTTCCACAATGGCTATTTTTCATTTGCCCACTTTTTACCTCATAGTATTTTATTATTTTCTGCACACTTTTTAGATTAGCATAGACTATGATCCCAGTGTTTTATCATTTCTCAATAAAATATTTAGGCTCTGATTTTTAGCTGTGTGACTTCAGACAAGTTACTTCTCTGTGACTCATAAAATTGGAGTAATCAATGCATCTACTCCAGAGGAGTGTTGTGAGGATTAAGTGAGTTAATACCAATAAAGATCTGGAATTAGATCTCAGAATTAATTTAAAGAACCTGGCAATCAGATGATAAGATTTTAATTTTCATAATAGTAGGATTATGATTTAAACACACCAACACACACACACATGCATCAGAGCCTTCCAATTATTTGTTGCCTGTCCAATTTCCCCTTTCCTTTGGCAGTATCTTCATGGTAAATCTAAGTTTCATGAACACAAATTATATACCCTCCCTAGACACAATCATTTTGTTTTTGAAATTGGAGAAATGTTGAACTACACTAGAAGTGACCCATGACAAAGAAGACATTTTGAAACTAACTAAATAAAGAAGCTTACTACCAAAAAATGGCAGTAAACATTGGACTGAAAAATGTAGAAAGAAATCATCTTGCTTTTATTTATCATCAGTTGCCTTCTGAAGTAGATTATGGCTATGATTATCATCGCCCTCCATAATAAAAGAAATCTTGAATCAAATGACCACCCAATGTAATGCCTTCCCCCAAATTTAGGTAGATGAAATATAGCATGTTTCCCATAATACTGGGAAATGATACTTTTAAAGAAAGCAAACCAAATAATGATTTTAGACCCAAGAATATTAGCAACAAGTTAACCTTATCTATAAAACAAATATGATTGGCAACCATAACATTGAGACAGTTGTCAGAACTAAGCACAAATGTTCCACTATAGAGCCTCAAAGTAATAATATGATGTACTGTGACAAGAACAAAGAGAGGATAAGGTTCCCATATATGCCATATTTACATAATTTTTAAGGATATCTGAAAGTAGAAATGCTGTAGAATACCCTTTCCCAAAAATTTGCTGGCAAAATTAGATTTGTATGCGAGTTTGAATACTTACAGTATATGTGTTTTGTCCAATATCATGAGCAAAAAAGTTCCCTGAAGTTCCATTATTTCCAACTCTGTTTTTTTTTTTCTGTAAACTTTACTGTTATGGCAAGTACCATGAACTTTGTTGATTATCATTTTAAATTGGCAATGCTTGGATTTTCTCTGCTCATGAGGTGGAGCCAGAATACATTCAGTGAAATCTGCCCATTCTGGAAAGATTGCAGATTAAAAGCAAACACATGAAGTGAAGGAAGACAAACATGCTCCTGAATGGTAATTAATACAGTACATCACTGAATAACGCATACAAATCTTTCACGTCCATGTGTGTATTATGCCTATATTTTGTAGTCCTGAATCAACAATGTGACTGTTATCTTTTTCTATGTACATTGCATGTTCTGATTTAAAATTTCAAAATGCTTTCCCATGTCAATGACAATCTTAATAGAGTCCAATTAGTTCCACAAGGCACTTTCTGATGCACAAGCCTCTGGCTTGATTGCGGTGAATGGTGGGTATTTCCTGTGTTTAAGCCCACATATGGATTGAGTAAGGTAGTGGCAGAGAGACTACTGTTTTCCTTCACTACATCTTCATTTCTTTTTCACAGGCTAAGCCTTTTTTGTTTTTCCTGGCTCTGTTGTCAAAATACTGACCAAAGTTTTGGCTCATGGTTTGGAACACCAGGCCAAAACAATCCTCTGGAAACTAGTGTGGCAAAATGTATTTTAATCTATACATTCACCATTCAACCATGTGCATAACCACACCCAGTGACCCACTCTGTGGTTTAAAAACAACATGGGTTTGCCCCCAGAACAGTTTGATTTATATGACAAGTTTTTTCAAACCTGCTCTATCAACATTAAAAAATGTTCTGAGGCTTGGTTTCATCACATCTCTTGTGGAAAAAAAAAAAGTACTAACTACACTAGGATCATTTTTGTTTCTGTTTTTAAAAACAAGGTGAATTCCATGTGCTTTCTGCAGAATTTCCTTTAAAAATGTATTCAAATAATAGGTTATTTTGATAATGCATGAAAAATATGTCCGAGTCAGAAAGCAGTTAATGCAATTATTGAAAGTATTTCCTAGTAGGTTACCAATAAGAAAAGATTAAGAATTTTCCTTGAATGAGTCATCCTATTTTTCTTTAGACTAATTCACAATGATTAATTAATAATTTATATTATTATTATATATTATTATATTATTACAATGATTAATTAATAATTAATTAATTAATAATTAATTAAGTATCAGAATGATTAATTCATAAGTATCAGAATCCATATTTTTTTCCTTGCCTTTCCGGAAGTGCTGGATTAGTTCTTTGTTAACTCTATTTCACAATGCAAAAGCATCACGGGTACCTCTCCCATCCAAGTTTGAATATTGCTTGAGAGATAAGATTGTTCAAAGGTGTTCTGAAGAACTTTACTAACAGTGAATCCCACTTTTGATGATTCATCCATTTCGTTTCCTCCTCTGTACTGAACCTACTTTTTAAAATTCTTGAACTAATGAATATTTTAATGGATACTAATTGCTTCTTGTTTCAACAAAAACAGATTTTGATTTGTGTCTCCAAGTACCTGCTCCCCTCAAGATGTTTGCCTTAAACAAGGCAACACTGGAAAATTTTACTGAATTACTTAAATTTGCCACCTGGATTTTCTCCCAGATGAACAGCAAGAGCTAAAGTGGTCAAAAAAATGTCCTTTGACTTTAAATTAAGTATTAAAACTTTCAGCAAAACGCAATTTATAGTGTGTGCTGCAGAAAATTTTACGGTTCCCCCTCCCTCCGCTAAAAGAGAGCTCGCTGAGAAACGAGGGGCAAACTCCATTAAAACATTAAGCTTCTCTTCTCTTTCCCCCCCCCTCTCCCATATCTGACTACCTAGGCTTTAGTAACTTCTATCTCTAGTAGGTCTGGCAGGATAAAGATTTCAAAGTTCCAAAATCTAGATCCTCCTTTTGGAAAGTGAAGAAAGTGTTGATTTGGGAACATGGCAAAGGAGAGAAGGTGGAAAAAAAGTGGGGGTTAGCGGAAGGCATAGCTTTCCAATAGCTGGTGACCTACTTTGGGCTCTCTGTAAATTTTAAATGCATTGTTTATAGGATATTTTAGTCAGTTTGAATCTTTAGACTTCATTGTTCTGTTCCCTCTTCTCAACCCAATTACCATTTCCAAAACTGTAAATTTCCATAAACCAGAGACAGTCCCAGTTCCAAATACTTTTGTACTTTTAGGTTCCCAGACTAGTGATATACTACCTAAGGGCTTTCATGCGCATTTAGGACAAGGATTTAAGATTTTGAAAAGTCAGAGGCAGCTTTTGGCGATGTCACTGTCTGTGGGTGCCTGAGCCTACAGTTACCAGGGTACGCAGGCTCTCTGCCCACCCAGACATCCCTGACTCCAGCTTGTCTTCACCTGGGGTCCGTGGAGGCTGCACAACCCACAGTAGACGCCCCAAAGTGATCCCTCAGCCCGAACACAGACACCCCGGGGTGGAGGAGCGAGTAGTGGCTGTGTTACACCGTTTCGCATATCTCTGAATTGAAGACTGGCTTGTAAGCCCGCCTGAACCGCCCATCCACCCGCCAAGGCAAATCCACAAACGCATTAGAAGTCCCACGGTGTACCTGGACCTCCTGCCCCTAAATGAGCTGTGATTTTAATAAGCTGAATCATATTTTGCAGTGCCTCTCATTTCATAGGAAATAGGGAAAAACTGAAAATACCTCAAGCAAAGAACACAAAACTGTTATTTGCAGACAAAGGAGCTTTTATCTATGATCTCTGATCTGTTGAAATATTGGTCCTAGGAATAGTGGCTATTGAATTACCAAAGTTTTTATTAACTACACGACTAATAAAATAATCCTTGAGAGGCTGAAAAGAATCAGAAAATTATTATATTGCACTTATTTTATTAGGATTGTACAGTTTATCACCTATTAATACAGTCTTAACTCTGTAATGCAACAGGAATACATCTGTTTTTAATACTTGCTGTATAGATCATTAGCCTACCGGTCTTTCTGATCTGTTTCTCCAGTGGCAAAATAAATATCATAATTAGTGCTATTTTTGTGCCTAGAGTACCACTTTTGTACAAGTTAAGAGATACTATTGGGTCTGCTAATGTGGCCCTGGTTTTCAACTCAGGTGATTAGTGTAGGGAATTAAGTGTGTCTACTCATTATCCATTGGAGATTGCAGAGATACAGCAGACAATCAGAATCATAATTCCAAATGAAAATAAAGCATGATTCTTTAAAAGTGTTTAGAAGGGTGCACGGCAGGGCATATTTTCTTTCTTACTGGCAAGAGTTTGTAACTGGATACGTTAACATTACTGAGAACATGAAAACATGAAACAAAAGTATTGATTCAAGAATTCACTGAAGAATCCAAGTGCACACTGGCTGGTTTCATTCTTTCAAAGTAGAAGTTATATTGGTTGTTTATGGCAGACAGGTACAACTAGCTGGTCCTTCCCTTCATGCATTTTTCAACATACATGAAAGAAAGTGTTATTTGTATTGTTAAATTTACATTATCTCCCCCCTTTAATCGCATCAGCTGCTAACTAGATCTAGAAATAATAACATTTCAAGGGAAAATGGCAAGCATCTCCAGAAGACTGGAGTATAATGGAAGAACCTAATTAATTTAACCTCATAATCTTCCATAATGGCTGAGTTTCATCATTCCCACAGATGGAGCTTGGAGGAATTAAGAGTGCTGTGCATCCCCACAGACTCCACAGATTGGCTGGCCAAGGGGAGACTTTTCTTTATATTGCTTCAATTCACATATTAGCAATGTCTGCTTGAAGTATACAAGGAAGACAAAAGTGTGTGGTATTAAAAGGTGAAGGTGAAAACCCCATTATTGCAAAATGTCTTGCTTCTAGTTTTATACAGTAGAGGCAAAACAAAATCTCTTTGTTGAGAGACGTGGGACCAAGAATTTAAGATTACCTATAAATATTCTTTTAGGTTTAAATTGCAACAGAAAGGGAAACAAGGCTTAACCTCAGGAAAATGAGAGATTTGCACACGTCTACAGCTAGACTTAGAAATGCCGTTATTCATTTTTTTTCTTGCCTGAATGATTTGTAATATTTTCTAGAACTTTTCCTAATATAAGAAAATGGAAAGATGTGGGGATCCTGTGCAAGCACAGGTACAACAGAGTAGGGGATTTAAAAAAAAAATACTTGTGTCATCAGAATACTTTGTTGATTTCTCTACAACAGTGACAACTACTGTAGGCATTATATACCGCCCAAATTCTTTGCTGGTGAAGAAATCTGAGAGCATCTCCCTCATTTTTTTTTTTCCAAAGAAGCCAGTTCCTTTCCAGTGTCAAAAACCTATATGCTACTTTACATACCTTAACTGTGAATATAAGCATGGGTTTCTGTTTCTCTGATCACACTGAATATTCAATCTCAGAAAAATATTGACAGCTGTCTGAGGGAACACTAATTTCAGATCCTATCCGTATTGTACATGTATTAGATGGGCTGATGATAATCACGAAATTGGAATTATTTGCTTGGGTCTCATACAAATCTTAGAAAGAGGAAGGGTGGTGGCTGAGCCCTCAGCAGCTCACCACAAGGGAAAAAACCTTACCCATATTATTGCAAACACTGGCACTTACTCATTCCATGATCTTTGCATTTCCATATGCCAAGCCGTTTGTTAGAGGCTAGAATCCGCCTTTCCTGCAGGTGCCCCCAACAACGAGTGTCAAGCTTTACAAACATTTTTTTTTTTTTTTGTCTGTCAGATTGTGATGTTTAAGTTGCTGGTCTAAATCTCGGAAATACTCCCAAATCACTCTCTACCTCTTTCGAAAACTTCCAAATCCACCTTCTAGGGAAGGGTGAGGTCTTTACCTGACCAAAGGCCTAGGGGTCTTCAGGTAGCACTTGGCTGACGAATAACGACCTCCCTAAACGCATGAGCAAAGGTGTTTCTCCAGCAAATGGCAGGTGGCACCGTTTGGCGGCACCCAGCACAGCCAGTCTCCGGCGGTGGCAGAAAGAACCCGAGACCGCCGGGGCGGGGCCGAGCCGCTGGCTTCCTGCGCACTTTGCAGCGCCTCGCCCGTTGCTTCCCGAGACTGTGAGCCACGGGTCCCCCAGGGTGGTGGCGGCCCCAGAAATTCTGCAAGGCTCTAGCTAAAGGCAACAACGAGCTGGGAGTGTGTCTGGGGGTGGGGGGGGTGTGGTCCTGTCTTCAGGTTGTGATGCACCGCACGCACGCGCTCCCCCACTCAGATTATTTGTTCACGGTGGGGGGTTGGCGGGAGTGATGCTAAAGCTCGTCCAGGCGACCCTTAAAAGCTCCACCCCTGCCTTGAAATGGAAGGTTTGCACTTGGCCGCGGTGAAGGCCGCCAAAACGCGGGGGGCGGCCAGAAAGGGGAGAGGGGACTGGGGAGAAAGGCTTCCCTGTTGTAAACTTTGTGCTGCGGCAGTTTTTGATACTAAGGAGAAGGTACTGGCCGTACTAAGCCCCCAGAACTGCAGAAGGAAAAGTGGGGTGGGAGTGGGGGCTGGAGAGCGCGGATTCTCAGAAATCCGTTTGCAAGGGTGAAGGGTGAAGGGCGGAGCGCGGTCGGTCCTCGGGGATGTGTCCTCAGAAGGGCACCTGGGTTCGGGCGCGGCGTGCCCTGGCCTCGGGGCGCGGGGTGGGCGCACAGCCTCCCCGCCGGTGGTTGGGCTTCGGTTAAAGGGGGCGCACGGGGATTCCGACCTGGCGGCAGCTCCCGAGCCTGCGACCGCCTGGCCGGGTGGTCGCTCACTGCACACCTAGGGACTGGTGAGGACTCGCCTCGCGCCAGGCACTATTCTAGACGCCGAGTGCAACAGCCGCGTCATCTTAGCGGGTCCCTTGACCCCGGGGAATGCCAGTTTCTTCACCCGCAGCACTGCAGGGCCGGACGGCTGCAAGGCCGCTCAGATCCCTTCCAGCTGTCAAACAGGACGCGGGCGCGAGGGGTGTGCCCTCCGCTGACGGATGAGCCCCATACTCTCGGCGGTGGGCGGGGAGAAGGACCCGATAGGCCATTTGGCTTGGGTCACTTCTAGGCAGGCGAGATGCCATTGTTGCGCACGCTTGGCCGGCAAAACAAAGCTGTTCGGGGGTGCGGGGGCCCAACTGATCTCAGCCCCGAGAGGCTGGTTTCCCAAAATATTACGGCTGACCTGGGCGAAATCGCTTTTCAGAAGCACAGGCGTAAGGTATCTGACCATCGTCAGGGTCAGAGCAGGCCTCTCTGCAGCACGCGGGCCAGCAGGAGGCCCCTTCCAGCGGGGGGCCACGGCCCGGGCAGCCCTCGGCGGAGGACTCCCGCCCGGGGCCCGCTGCCACTGGGCGCTCGGGGCAGAGACCGAATCCAGCCCACCCGAGCAGCCGAAGCGAGCCCGGTGCCCCGCGCCCACCGCTGCCTCCCCGGCACCGTCGGCTCCCCGGGCCCAGTTGCCATCGAAGGCTTCTGTGCGCGCCTGCAGCCTTGTCCCTTCCCGGGGACTATTTCTAGCCCGAGCTGGGAAATGCAGCGCGTGGATGCGGTGGCCCCGGTCCCCGCGCGCACTCTCCAGCGCCGCCGAGGGCAGCTCTACCCGAGCCCCCGGGGCCCCGCGCGCTCCTCGCGGTTCCAGTCTCCCCGACGCTACAGGCGCCGTCTCTCCCGCCCAGGCCTCCGACTGCTTCCTCGGCGCGGGTGTAGGGGCCCCGGCCTGCGGCAAGCCGAGCCCAGCGCCCCTCGCGCCTCTGGCCTCCTAATCTCACCGCCCACAGCCTTCCTCCAACCTCCCTGGGGGGGTTCAAAGCCTCCGGGTCTTTCTGGTTCATTCCTCGGGCTCCCTCCCCCAGTCCCAGGGCCCCCCAGTCTGGAGCTCAGAACCCGCGTGCGTGACTGCGCCGCTGCGGGAACTAGCCCGGGTCGCTGCGGAGCTGGGGGGAGGGGGGAGGCGGGGAAGGGGAGGGAGGGACGCGAGGGAGAGGCCGTGGGTTGGGGCAAACTGATCCTCGCGGGGCTAAGCAGAAGCAGCTGCTGGTAATAGGGCCGCCTGGGAGGGAGCGGGTTTCCCAGCCCCGGCCGCTCGCCGCTGCAGCGGGTGCGCAGGCGGCCAGAGCCACCGCCGGCGGGGGTGGGGGGGGCACCGCCGCGGAGACACCCGCCCCACCCGCGGGCCCTAGCGCAGGGCCACCAGCCCTCCGGGGGACCCAGCAGTCCCGGAGGGCTTTCCGGATCAGCCTTCCTCACCGAGGCGTGGTAACATGCCCCCACCCCCACCGCTCCCGCCCCAACCCGCTCCCCTTTCCTTCCTCGCACCCCAAGTACGGTGCTAGAGGGGCGTCCTGCAAAGCTGCCTAAAGAGGTGGGACGAGGGGCGGCAGGAGAGGTCCTCTCGCCTCCACCCCTCACACCCAGCATCCTGGAGGAGATAGCCAAACCCCTCTCGCTGCTTCCGGGGGTCAAGCAGCAAGGACGCGCTTCACTTAGAAGCATCTCTGGCTGTCTTTTCCCATGGACTTCTGAGAAGTGAAGTAAGGAGAGGATGCTTGCTGCAGTTTCAGAAGCTTATATTGGACAAGTGTTAGCGAATGAAAAAATATGAAACTTAGGAAAATTAATAAGCGCATGGAAATCCACAAGCCATAACAACTGATTTTTATCTATCATTTTATATCCGTCTATTATCCATCTAAATATAAAAAACCCGTGATTTTATGTAGTTTACATAAACCACAGGTATTTGGCACTTGCTCTTGTGTTTTATTCCGATATTCGGTGAATTGGCAATGGGCCTTCCAAACCGACTAAACACGTATTTTAATCTTGGAAAAATAAAATTCTGCTCGACTTCTTGCATTTACATTTTATGAGGGTTTTTTTTTTTTTTTTAATTGGGAAGTAGTCCTCTAAAAATCTCAACCACCCAGTTAGAGTCCTAAGGCTTTCGGCCTCTGGTTCCACTGCTTCAAGTGATATCTAGTAATAAAATCTTTGCGGTCCCAGAATATAATCAATCTAGAATTTCTTTGGATGTTTACATCACGAAGAGTTTTCATTACAATCTTGTTAACATGTTTTGTTTAACTCAAGACATGTTAGAAAAGACTCAAGACATGTTAGAAAAGCAAAACTGAACAGTTCTTATGGAGGGAATACTTTTTTTCTTCAATCTAGACTTGATTGAAATATCAGCGGTAGTACTTTGATCTATTTTCCCTTTCCAAAGGAAATTTGTGTTCGATTTTGTCAAATGATGCATACACACTGACAGTTTGTCTTTTGATTTTGTTTTAGAATGATATGGACTCTTAGCAACTAGAAGGCGTATTCTGAAGTAAACAGCTCTTTCGGGTATCTGCCTACCTGTTAAGCTGCCCAAAACAGATCCTAAAAAAGATGTCTTTTCATCTTTACTTCTCTAATTCTTGAGGACTTCAGACATCTCTAAACAACTAAAATTTGAATGCCCCGTTTTAGGGAGCCTATGCATTATTGCATCTTGGATTTGGACAAAAGAACTGTTCATAATCTTTGGGGGGAAATAATCTGCGTCTATTTCCAAACAGCCCGGGAAACGGCATCTCTGAGGTCCTTCCGCAAAAATCCCCGCCGGTGAGCTGCTTGTACATTTATGTCCGTAGACACGTCTCTATTCGGGCCACTCTCTTCCCTCTTCTCCTTTTATTGGATAAGTGCAGCTGTGGAGAACCAAACACAATATATATTGGTAAAGAATAAGGGGGACTCGAATCCTAAAGCCGTACCATATAATTTCTAGTTTCACTTCTTCTCTCCCCACCTCCCCCACCCTCCTATCCCATTTGCAGGACCACGTGTGCAATTCTGCATCCCACAGTCTGTTCTCGAATTTCTTATATAGTTTTCCCCCCCTCTCAAGTAGTCCCCCCTACACACACACACACACACACACACACACACACACTCGCAAAAATGCCGGGGGGGGAAAAGGGCCTGAAATCGAATTGCAGATGCCCCAGGCGGAGCGGGAGCGGCGGGCGCGCCTGCACGCGGTGACCCGCTCCCCGGAGGCTCGGGGCTTCTCCGGGAGCATCAGAACGTGCCGGCGCGGAGGACCCAGACGAGCCTTACGAGAGCAGCTCGACTTCCCAGACTTCCGTAGACTGCGGACGAAATCGACCAAGAAAAACCTCCTGCCCGAGGTGAATTTTGCTTAACTCTCTGAACCCGGCTCACGTCGTTTCATGGTCTTTGGTCTTGCGCTTCCTCCCGGTTGCCACAGCCCCCGCTCCTCCTCCCCTGCGCGGGACCCCAGACTGTCTCTCTCCGTCTGTCTGTCTGTCTCTCTTCTCAAGCTTCCCAGCTCAGTTCTTCCCTCAAATGAGTTATCCACGGTGTGGATAACTTGTAAGCCACATGCACAAAACTTCTTGAAGGGTAAAAAAGCAAACGGTTTGATGAGCGTTTCTAGCTCACACTTAGTTTTCTACATACTTTCACCACCACCCCCCCCTCCCCCGCGCCTCTTCTCGCTGGCAATCCAGTTCCATCGGTGCAGAGTGCAGGTACCTGCATGGTGTGTTTTGCCTCCATAGATCTGATGGTGCCCGAGAATTCCCCGTGTTGCTGGACTGACACCCAAACCCATTGAATTAATGACTTGAGACTGCTAACAAAATTTTACGCAACTTCAAAGATTAGAAATTGCTACAAGTGGTCACCCTGCAGTCACCACAGGGATCATGTTATACACGTACACCCAGGAATAACTCCTTTCTCGCTCCAGCAAACATTTTGCCCCAGCTAATGCAGTAGCTTCCTTAGCTGATTGTGACATGATTTGAATTTTTTTTTGCATATATAAATAAATTCTAGGCTCTGAAAGGAAATATCTATGTCATGTTAAGTTTAGGCAAATTATTGAGCTAGGCATTTGTTTCAGGATCTTCAAGCAAATTAAAAAATGAAATCCAGGGACAAGGATTTCAGAGTGAAATGGCCATTAGTTTGTCAGGGCGCTGTGCATTCTGGAAAGTGAGTGATAAAATTTATCTATTGGGATTCCCCCACCCCCCCTTTCATGCTCACCATAAACATACTGGTTTGGAGCTATGATTTAGTTAATATATAGATTTAATGTGATATAAAAGTACTGGCTTAAATGGTGCATAAAGCAATTTTAAGTTTTGTTCCTTCAAGGATAGCTTAAGCTATCAAACGTTTGTTTGATAAAATAGAATACTCTAGCAAAACAAAGCAAGCAAACAAAATGTCTGGTGTTTGGAGAGAAACCACATGGAGGCAAAGAATAAAACAAAACAAAGAAAAAATAGACAAAAACAGAAACAGAAGAAGTCAACCCTAATCAGCAATTCAGCTCTCTGAATATCTAATATTCAAGGACACATTAGGTTTTCATTATCAAAAACAGCTCTTCAGTGCCTCTTGTTACATGTTAAGAAATAAAGACAATTACAATGTTGGAAACATAATTTTCCTCACTATAAATATTTTATGCTTATCAAACAAACAGTGGATTGTTTGTTTTCTCCTTTCCACTACTCCTTTGGCACTAATTTTGGCACTTAGATGGTACTTGGTTTGGCATGCAAAGCAAGGCAGTTTGAAAATTATCTTTACAGCTACCTCTGGTACTGTTGTTCAGGCTTATTATTGGCCAATAGAGAGCTGACTGTTTCATCTAAATGGCCTCAGCCCACAATCTATGCTTTTATAGGATAAACCCTTCATGTTCTATCTTTTCAATGAATCCACACTCTCTTATTCTGGGCTTTCTACCTGTTTCGTTTTATTTTTACAAGATGCCAGAACTCACAAAATGGAATCAATTTTATTAAAATGTTAATAGTAATTTGCAATTATAAACCAAAAGTCAACAAAAGTACTATCAGCTACCTGCCAAAAACATGGTAAGGAAATAGCAAATGAGATTTAACCTAGATAAGTACAAGTAGTATGTCCGGGGAAATATAATCTAGAAGTCATAAACTTGAGCTCCAGCTTCATACTCTTCATGAGTCAAACTCCCTGATATTTCCACTTTGATGGCCATTAGAGTTTACTTATGGAGCATGCAGTTCTGTTCTAAACTATGCGAGAACAATTATTTTGGATTTTTTAAAATGTGCATCATTGAGCGAGGAAGGGGAAGGCATTTTATTTGAGAGGGAGAGAGAACTGCAAACACCGAAATGCTCTGGAGCAGCAGGAGTCCTTATAAGAACAAATCATCAAATCATTTGCATATCTTTCAGTGCCTGTGATTGGATTCCCTAATCAAGTAAGAGGAAGTTCCCAAAGAAGGAGCATCTCAGATTACAGGCCTGTGAGGGATGCTTCATCCAATGCCTAAATACTTCACAGGTTGAATCCAGGTTGGCTCTAGCCCCCTATGAACTCACAGATACAGAGGGATTTTGAGGTTACAGAAACTTCCCCTTACCCTCCCAAAGGGTTCCTCGATGCAAAAAAAAGTAAAAAAAAAAAAAAAAAAAAAAAAAAATTAGTAGAAAGGATCCTGGGCCAAGATGGGACAGAAAGTGCAGTGCGGGCTGAACGATTTTGGGTAATCCACTTACCACTCTTTGTCTCAGTTTCCGTGAGTTGGAGGACATACCTTTAAGACCACTTATAAACTTATTTGAATCCCAGATGTCTTAATAAGTTTCAGTCTCACTGCTTATTCCATTAAATCCTCCCTACCCCAGCAGGAAAACACACTCACTCACACCCACACACACACACACCTTGTCACTCTGCCTCTCCTCCCCTCTGGGCCACCTGGAGCAGACCTAACTCCCGCATGTTGACAGGCCACCCCCCCCACCCCCCCCACCCCCGTTAAACACTGCAAGGCCGAGGAGCCCCGGACACCCCGCGGGGCGCGGGCAGCAGGCCCAGGCTCGGCTCCCGCGCGGAGGGGAGTCCGGGCCCAGGGAGGGGGACGCGGCTGCGGGGGCGGCCGGGGTGCGGGGCCGCTGCGAGCCACGCAAAGGGCGCCCCTCCGGCCCGAGGCACACGCGCGTCAGGGAGGAGAGAAAGGAGGGAAAAAAGCCACCGCTGGCTCGAATTTCTGGAAGCCAGAGCAGTGTCTGCCCGAAACACAGAGACCGAACCCCTCCTGGCGCTGCCCAGGCCTCTCCGTTACCCATTTTCGGTTTGTCTCGGGAAGAACCGGTTCCTCGGCCCCGCGCCCCGCGGCCGCAGTGGCGACCCGAGTAAGTCCAGCCGCCGGGCCGGGCGCCCGCCACCGGCCCCGCCACCGGCCCCGCGCCCCGCGCCCCACCTCCGGCCCCCGCCCGCGCCCCGCTGGCGCCCCCACCCGCACCGCACCCCCACCTCGCCCCCCCCCCCACGGCGCGGGCCCCGCCGCCAGGTGCGCCCGGACACCTGGAAGGGCGGCGGCGCGCGCAGCGGGGGCGCCGCGCGTGGCTGTGCCCGGCGGCCTTGGGGCGCCCGCTGCACGTGGAGGGATGTGTCTGGGGCCCGTTTGTTTTCCTTCCGGGAGGTGGTGACGGATTGGGACGTCGGGGGACGGAGGGGGGTCATCTTGGCCCTATTTGATGTTGTGATTGCTGTCTTGGACGTGTGCTTGCGCTGGAAGCCCCAGTAATGGGAACCGTTTGGGGAGCCCTTGGGGCAAAAACCAGATATTTATATTTAGCGTCTACCTAGCCCCTGGAATTCCTTACTCTGGCTGAAAGTGAGTTGGTTGGGCCACACCAAGGAGGCCAGTCGGAAGAAAGAAGTAGCAGATGGATAGGGGGTGGGGGGGAGGCCAACAACGGGGACTCATTATTTCTAGGAATAATTAAGAAAGCAAGCAAAAATAAACAGGATCTGTGCTTTACCTTCGGCGAGTTTGGCAGGGAGAGGGGAGGGAGGTGGGAATCATGCATACAGGAGAAACAATTTTTATAATTTTCTTTATGTTAAGGCCCACCCGACGTTTTTTGGTCTGGTAGCCACACTGATGAGCGCTCGCTACATTAGTCATTCCATGAGCCTCAAAGCCTCTTTAAAAAATTTGGGTGGGGGGATCCCTGGGTGGCTTAGTGGTTTGGTGCCTGCCTTTGGCCCAGGGCGCGATCCTGGAGTCCTGGGATCAAGTCCCACGTCGGGCTCCCTGCGTGGAGCCTGCTTCTCCCTCTGCCTGTGTCTCTGCCTCTCTCTCTCTCTCCATGTCTACCATAAATAAATAAATAAAACTTTAAAAAAAATTTTGAGTGGGAAAAGGTCTCAAGCCTGTAAAGAAGTGTGGATTAATTATATATTCAAAAGAATGGGTGGCAAGTATCTACTCAGCGAACAGGAACCCAAATATGAGTGAGAAGTGGAGGAAAGATGTAGAAGCAGGATGTCCCTGCAGAACAAGGAAGGCATTCTTCCATCCTGGTCAGAGGCCCCATGTGTCCTGTGTCTCAAACTCTTGAGCGGTTCATTCAGCCAACGCTGGGAAAGGTGCCATGTACCAAGCATCTTGTTTCATGGATAAAAATGGTTTGTGCCCTGAAGGCGCAGTGTGGTGGACAATTGTGACCTGATGTGACTAGTACTCTGATGGGTGAAATCACAAGTGCACAAGGCTTCCTGGGGGAAAGGACTGGATGAGCCTTGAAAGCTATGGAGGAGTCCGGGTGAAAGGTGCGTCCTTCAGACAGATATTTGTTGGCATCAAGGGCATCTAGGAGCAGCCAGGGATAGCTGCAGGGGAGCAGGAGAGACTTGTGATGCAGGAGAGATGTGCAGGGATGGTAGCTGGGGCCAGGTTGGAAAAGACTTGGATGTCTATCATCCGAATTAGACGAAATCAGACTGTTCTCTGCTTTGGGAGAGAGCACAGTCTAACAAGTTTCACAGTTTGGAACATGTAAAGAAAAGCCCTTGGGGGATCCCTGGGTGGCGCAGCGGTTTGGCGCCTGCCTTTGGCCCAGGGCGCGATCCTGGAGACCCGGGATCGAATCCCACGTCGGGCTCCCGGTGCATGGAGCCTGCTTCTCCCTCTGCCTCTCTCTGTCTCTCTGTGACTATCATAAATAAATAAAAATTAAAAAAAAAAAAAAAGAAAAGCCCTTGGAAAGCAGGGAGAGGACTGTGCTAATTAAGACTAGTCACAAAATAGGAACTATGAAAAAAATCTTTTAGTAGGATTATTTCCCCTATTAAAAAAATAGTGTTCACAAAAGATAATTGAAGAGAGGAACACTATGGTAACAGATTGTTTTACTAATTGTCATCTTAGTGACCCAAAATGCAGCTTCTAAAAGTGTCCGATTGTCCTTAAGCAGTTGACCTACATCATAATTTTTTAATGTAAAGACTAGAGACAGCTAAGCATATTGGATTATAGTCTTATGACCTTTCATCCTTCACAAAATGCTTATCATTTGCTCAACTCAAATTTACTGAACATGTACTATGTGTAGGATGCATTTTCAGTAATTTCTATCCTATTAGATGATATTAATGTCATTGTATAGATGAAGAAACAGGCCCCAAAAGATTAATTTTTCTAAGATCACAGAGTTTATAAGTGTCAGGGTTTCCAATCCTTACCCTCCTACCCTAAGCCTTCAGTAGCCTTTTTCACCCTTTGACTCATCAGGACTAGCTCTGTTTTTGGCTTTCTCCCCTTTATCAATATTTTTTTAAAGATTTTATTTATTTTTTTGGAGAGGACATGAGTGGGTGAGCACAGGGAGTGGCAGAGGGAGAAGCAGACTCCCTGCTGAACAGAGAGCTGAATGCAAGTGGGGTGGATCCCAGCACCCTAGGATTATGACCTGAGCAGAAGGCAGACACTTAACCGACTGAGCCATCCACGTGCCTATCAGTAACTTTAAAGTAGAAAGCTAAAGTAGTGGTTTTTATTGTTTTATTTTTTAAAAAAGATTTTATTTATTTATTTGAGAGAGAGAGAGAGAGAGAGCATGAGCAAGCAGGGTGAGAGGCAGAGGGAGAGAGGGAGGGAGAAGCAGACTCTCCTCTGAGCAGGGAGCCCAAATATGGGGCTCGATCCCAGGCCCTTGGGATCATGTCCTGAGCCAAAAGCAGATGCTTAGTTGACTGAGCCACCCAGGCACCCCTAAAGTAATGGTTTTTAGGTTGGCATATGATATATGGCATGTGATGCATCCACACAAAGCTGGAATGGATACATCAGTCATTGGCTTGCAGAATCCTGAGTCAAAGAGAATCTGAGTGAGCTTGATTGACAGGCAGAAACTAACAAAATGAGAATTTCACAGGGATGAGTCAGTTCTGCAACTATAGACTAGAAGGATTATATCTTGAAAAGAGGTCATTTGCAGAAGAGTTGGAGTGTTCCTAAGCTCAGTCAATGCCAGTGGTGTTGGAATCCAGGGACCACTGGCCAGCAGACATGTTCTATGGAGAGAAATCAGAAAGGTAATTCATTTTTAAAAACACATTTGGGGCCTAGAAAGGAAAGCCTTTGAGGGATATTATTAACTTTAAATGTTTTGAGAACATTTTGTATAGGAGGGTATTGGAAAATGTTTGTGTCGGTGAAGAAGAGAAACTGATCCTAGAGAAGGGGTTTTACTGGGTCTATTTCGGTTCACTCTATGGGAAAACCTCCTAAAAGTTAAACCTTCCAGTTGTGGAGCAAGTGACTTGCCAAGCTGGTGATCTCTGTCCCCAGAAGTGTTCCTGCAGAAGGAGACTGGCCATTGGATGTTTTAGGTGATTCCCATCCTCTCTCGGAGTTTGGATTCCACAGCTTCTGTGGCCCCATCACAACATCTTGTACTCTGGATTTCCCTGTACGTTATGTCACCCATTGTTTGCCCGTGGAATTGAGAGGAGGCAGATTTCTGAAGCTTTTCTAGTTTGACTCTAATGGAAGTCATCCTCTGATTTTAAGGAAAGAGTGAAATTCATGAAACCCTGAGTCAGTACCTCTTTTTTGACCGCTTAATGCTTTCTCCATGACTGTCTTTGTTTTCGGTGTTTTGGCTGCTGAGACTGGAGCCGGGCAATCTTATTCCATCAAGCAATCCTTACTCTGGTCTAGAAGCAAGTAAAAGTAAGAGTCAGCATCCACGAAATGAGGAAATAGCTTTGCTAAATTTGAGTTGTGATTGTCAAGGGTAAGTGAGTAGTGTTGGAGTGGAGCAGGGAGGTGTGTGTTCTCTAGTTTCTCCTAAACTGGCACGTGTGATCTGCATTAATTCTAAAGTCTAATGATGAACTTGGGTCCCCTGAACTAAATATGTTCCCTAATGAGCTGGACATTGAAGTCTATGTCTATATCCATGGCTAAAATTGCCTTCAGATTTTAGCAGAAATGGCATAAGAATTGGAGACATAAATCTTTCCACTTTTTTTTTTTTTTTTTTTTTTAGAAATAAACCTGCTGGGCAGCCCCGGAGGCACAGCGGTTTAGCTCTGTGATCCTGGGGACCCGAGATCAAGTCCTGCATCAGGCTTCCTGCATGGAGCCTGCTTCTCCCTCTGCCTGTGTCTCTGCTTCTCTCTCTCTCTCTGAATAAATAAATAAATAAATCTTAAAAAAAAAAAAGAAATAAACCTGCTTTTTAATTTTGACAGCTGAACTTTTTTTTGTAGGCTAAGCACAGAGCAAGTACTTTATGAATCTGACTCAGGGTATTACTGAAAACCTGACCACCATTCCACATTCTAATTTAGGATTTAAAGCCTTCAGGTTCATATCAATTATTGACATGCCAAATGAGCCATAATACTAAAGAACATAGTGTCCCTTTTAATCTTCATCTCTTAAACCAAGGAGATGTTTTAAAGCCCGTTTTCACTTTTACACCTAAAAATGAAGATTATTAATTGTCGGACCCATATAATTTACTCAAGCAGGAGTGACTGTCACCTGCATTAGAAAGGAGTGTTAGTGGATAAGTGGTTAGACAAAGATCAGCACTAATGTCATGTTTGATTTGGAGGAGCAATGACTATTATATTACCAGAATGTTGCTTCCTTGATGGTCCTGGAAAAAAGAGGTTGCTAACTGATAAAAAATGTGAATTGTAGCACATTTTTAAAAAATCAACTTTATTAAGTGTATGGTTCAATGAGGTTTTTTTTGTTTGTTTGTTTGTTTTTTAAGATTTGAGAGACACAGAGAGAGAGAGAGAGAGGCAGAGACACAGGCAGAGGAAGAAGCAGGCCCCCTGCAGGAAACCTGACGTGGGACTTGATCCTGGGTCTCCAGGGTCTCCAGGGTCTCCAGGATCTCCAGGATCATGCCCTGAGCTGAAGACGGTGCTAAACTGCTGAGCCACCCAGGCTGCCTGATTCAATGAGTTTTGATAATCATGTTCACCCATATCACCACTACAGTCAAGATACAGCACTTCTAGCACTCCAGAAGTTCCCTCATGGCTCTTTATAGTCCATCAACCACTCTCCATACCCCCACCCCATCTTGGGCTCTGGTTCCAGGCAACCACTATTCTGCTTTCTATCCCTATGGGTGAGTTTTTGTGGTTTATTTTTAACCTCTTAGGAGGTATTTGATGTTAGATCTTTCTACATAAAAGTAAGGGAGTTGATGTTTCATATCTCCTCCTTGTCTTTTGAATAAAGTGAGAAAATTCGTCGTTTAGTTATAGTTATTTAGTTCATTTAGAGAGCAGAAAACATAACCACTGAATGGTACCAGTGTAGTTTGCTCCAGTTATTCTAGACCTTGTTATTTTAAAACTGAAACTATAGTCTCTGTAGGCTGAGAAACTATTTCTAGGATACACTATATTATAAACTACATCTGTAGAGGACTGACCGTACCCTACATCCAGTAGATGCAACAGAATTAATATACCAGCCTGGTGAAATGTTAGATAGATTTCTTACTTGTGATTATGTTTTAGGTTCTTTTCTCTTGGATGCCTGCATTTGTCCATTACATATGAGATTTATACGCCTGTGGTTCTCAAGCAATACACTACCACACACCACTGTTCTTTAAATCCCTCACAGGTGTTCCACCAATTATAATTAATGGGAAACATTTACTATTTCTATGCTTGAGTATGAAGTATTTTATGACAATGGCTGTCACACTCAACCCAATGAGTCATGTGGCTTGGTGATTCACCTTGCTGAAAGAAGGAGAAAAAATGATCAGGATGGTATTAAAACATCCCATGTTTACTGGAATGAGGTTTGACTTTTCATCTTGAGTCCAGGAGAGCAGATTCTATTCAAAGAGCAGTGTTGAGTGGAAGAAAGAGCAAATGACTAGTGTGTGATAACCATGCATACTTTTATCAGCATGGTGATGATTCACATCAGTGATTTAGTTGAGGCTTTCAAATGTCCAGGCATGTTTTTTGGTATTAAAAAATTCTTCTATGAAAAAAAAATTAGTAACCTATGATATAGGAAGATTCACAAATGCTATCAAGATTATAGGTCCTGTGAGCCCGGGTAGTTCAGCGGTTTAGCGCCGCCTTCAGCCCAGGGCCTGATCCTGGGGACCTGGGATCGAGTCCCATGTCAGGCTTCCTGCATGGAGACTGCTTCTCGCTCTGCCTGTGTCTCTGCCTCTCTCTCTCTCTCTCTCTATGTGTGTGTGTGTGTCTCTCATGAATGAATAAATAAATAAAATCTTAAAAAAAAACCTAAAAAAAAGATTATAGGTTCTGAGGTAGCAATTTCATTGGAATATCAAGATATGACTTTCATATTTCATCCTTCTACTAGGGCCAATGTTCTTTGTAAGAGAAATATGAATAAGGGAATTTGACCTCACTTTCTAAGAATTACTGCTCTCAACTATCATACCTTTTGGTCCTTTAATTGCAATCTAGAATTTATCCTTAAAGCATTTAAAAGTAGGGAAAGAACTTGATGAATGCAGATCTTAAAGTGTTAGGTGCTATAGTGCAAAAGTGAAAAACAAACAAACCAATGTCCCACTTTATGGGATTATTGCCCTGATGGAATACAAATTACATGGGAATATAAATTACATTTAAAAATGATAAATGTAGGGCAGCCCCAGTGGCACAGTGGCTTAGCACTGCCTGCAGCCTGGGTGTGATCCTGGAGATCCAGGATCTAGTCCCACGTCAGGCTCCCTGCATGGAGCCTGCTTTTCCCTCTGCCTGTGTCTCTGCCTCTCTCTCTCTCTCTGAATAAATAAATAAATAAATAAATAAATAAATAAATAAATAAATAATAAAATAAAAAAATGATAAATGTAGACCATAAAATGATTATGGAACAATGTTAAGAGAAACTGGAGAAATACAAGCATGATGATTCACTACGATTATACTTTTATAAGAGTAAGTTGGGTTGATGGGATTATGGTATGTTTCTTCAGAGTTTTCTCAATATTGTTCATACGTAAGTGCTGCATTAAAATACTGTATAGGTCTACTGCTCTTGAAAATATAGTTCGAATTGAACTTTACTGAATAAACACATGCTATTAATTTTCCTTGTTAGTGTCAGCTCTTTTGATTGTCCCCTTGCCTTCTATTCTTCATCTGATATTAGAAGGAAGTTGCATATGGTGGAAGGAGAAATCTGGTCATATTTGTATGGAAATTCTGTAATGAATAGATAGGCTTCACACTTAAAACTTTAAAACATTACTATCAGTAAATCAGTGGAACAGCTATAAAAGCAAATTTTTGTAGACATTTATTTCTATAGAAACTTTACCTCTAGCTGTAGAAGACTTTCGCCAGTGTAGAGCTGAACTTGTTTTTCCATTAATGGTTTCAGTGGTTGGGAACAATCTGAAAGCTCATTGAGTGTCTAGTTTCTGAATCTCATTCACCTGAGTATACCCAATCAATATTTTCCTTGATATAACCAAATTTCCTGGGAAGGTGAGTAAAGCAAAGAAGAGGTGACAGTGCCACACAGCATCCTGTGGCTTTGGGAACCGTGGAATAGTGAGTAGAGTAGGTCCCTGGAGGACATTCATCCAGTGGTTCATTTCACTGCAGGCTTCTGTTTGTAAATTTTCTTAAAGACCCCTTGATTTGATATGTTTATTCAATCTGTAGTTGTAGTCTTCTGGGGACATACTTCAGAATAGCTCTTTTCTTTTCTATAAAGCAATGTTCAACCACGAGTTTCCTTCTGCTTCTCAGGAATGTTAGAAAACTCAACACTTGGTGAGAAAGCAAAGATTAAAGTGATGGTGTGTTGTAATGAAAATACTCTTTCATCCAAGGAGCCAGAAGTTATTAACAGTGTCTGATGAGTCTCTGGTTCATTAGAGGTGATTTGTGTGTCATCTAAAATATAATCCATTTCTCAAAACCAGCAGGAAAAATTAAAATATAGAAGATGTAAAAAAATATGTAGATGATGTATAAAATATTTGAAAATATTTTCTTCTCAATCATATTAGTCTCTATCTTATTTTTCTTCCTTCTAGTTATGTCCTACAACCCTGCCTAACTAGCTCCTTTATCTGTTTCATGCCTCCATAATTTATACACTTATGCCAAGTTAACTTCTCCCAATATTTTGTTTTAACAATAGCCAGGAAGTTTGTGATGAGCCAGAACTAAGATAAAAAGAAAGCAAGATAATGTTTACATGTAAGATGAGGTGCTATTGCTTATTTTATCAACCACCTGGCTTTGGCTGATGGGTAGAAATGAATAGGAAGCAACTATGCAGAGTGAATATAGATTTTACTCAACCCAGGAAATTTTAAGTTCAGAGCTACTGAGCATTTTTCTCTTAAACAGCAAGTGCTGGGATCCCTGGGTGGCGCAGCGGTTTGGCGCCTGCCTTTGGCCCAGGGCGCGATCCTGGAGACCCGGGATCGAATCCCACGTCAGGCTCCCGGTGCATGGAGCCTGCTTCTCCCTCTGCCTGTGTCTCTGCCTCTCTCTCTCTCTGTGACTATCATAAAGAAATAACAAAAGAAAAAAAAATTAAAAAAAAAAAACAGCAAGTGCTGTTCATAGACATGGGGAGAAAAATTGGCATCCCAGGGAAAGTTTAAATTATAGCAGGAATATACAGAATAGATTTTTCATCTCACATGCATTAAAGTTTCTGTATTTAGAACTATTCAGTATTTTAAAAATTAATATGCTTGCTGGTTGCCAGAGGTCCTAAAATATGCCAAGTATCACTGAACTCTAGAGATATAATGTCCTCACTGGGTGCCCAATTTCATAATGCACTTGGGCCCCCAAGGAAATTTCGTATGATTGCAATATTTGTCAGATTGTAGTCTCAATTTGATGCTTTCTACAGAGCCTGTTTTTATCAGTGTGTATGTCTAATATTTATTTGTTATCATCTGTTTACTAACTTTAGTCTCTTCATACCCCACTCCCCCAAGAGTGGCAAATATAAAGGAAGTTCCTAAAGCTTCCTGAATCCTGTGTCGAGTCCACCTAACAAAATTAGCTTTTTGGTGGTAGTGTATCAACAGTCCAGGCAGTTGGACCAAAGGAGGCATAGTTCCCTCAGACGTTGGAAAGACCAAAACAGAGCCAGTACTCTTTATTTCCTTCTTGTCCAGCATGCCTCGTGCTGTCCCTCTTGTTGAGAAGAACCACCTACATGATTCTGCTCAACACCACATGCCTGGGCTAGCATCTGGCCTGGGCCTGTGAGTGCAACACTGTCCTGAGCTGTGAGTGCCCCTAGCCTGTCT
Source organism: Vulpes lagopus (assembly GCF_018345385.1). Classification (NCBI taxonomy): domain Eukaryota; kingdom Metazoa; phylum Chordata; class Mammalia; order Carnivora; family Canidae; genus Vulpes; species Vulpes lagopus. The sequence continues at coordinate 40,978 of NW_024570644.1, read as the reverse complement.
CCTGTCTTCTGTGAGCTGTGGTGGCCTTGGAAGGGGCTGATTGTACCACTGCCTGTCCTAAGAGAGCATTTTTCTCAGGTGGCCTCATGCAGCTAGTGAATAGGAAGAGTTGAATCATTTAAATATGTGCCCAGCTGTGCAACTGTTTCCCAGCATTTTGTCCAGTTGATCTTTTCTTCCTACTTAAGGAGTTGTTGAAACACATTTCAGGAAGAGGCTTTCAGGCTTTTCCTCTATGCTCAGAGTGGATAAATGACTCTAGAATGATGAAGTTGGCCAGCAGAAATCCAGGCTGTCTCTTGGTCCTTTGTCTTTTTATCAGGGAACTTACACTTCAGTGGCTGACAGAGCAATGGCCTTCCATGTTGTACAAGTCTACCTACCCTTCTTAGGGAGGGTGCCATAATAGTTGACTCAGGAGTGAGTAAGTAAAGGATCTGGCCTTTTGTGGCAAATGCACCCTGCTTAGGCAAGGTGAGTGCTGGAGGTGGCTGTGTGAATGGGTTTCCAACTGCCACCAGACTCATAGTGCCCTGTCCTTGTAGGGAGACTTCTGATGCCAAAACACCTGCCTCTAGTGCCCCACAAATCTCCTAAAACAAATATCAATCCACTGATCCTTCCATCTGTGTGTAACTGCCCTCACCATTCTGTATCTAGAATAGCCTTCCTTAAACATTCCTCTATTCTTTCTTTTCTGGGGAAACCACTCCTTGGTTTAAACAAAGTCCCTGAGAATTTCACCTCTGAGTACTCTTTATGTGTTTATGTGTAGGTGTAAACAGTTTTATGACTAGCTACTCTCTATGTGAGCAGTAAGTAGGTAAATAGGTAGATAGGTAAATAGATATGAATTAAGTAATGTGTTTTTGCTTGAGCCTGTTTCTTAGATACTTGGAACAAATGTTTAGGACCAGAAATTTGATGGATACTTTTAAAGCTGATTGAATATTAGTACCACCATTTAACTGCACACCTAATTCTGGCTCTGAGATTGCATGTATTAAAATATTGCCACGTATTGATAACACTCATTCAATTCATTCATTCAGAATATTTAATGAGTGCCGTATGTGCCTTGAATAAGAGAATAAGGCATGGGCCTAGCCCTCATGGAGCTACAGTCTAGTAGGGGAGACAGGTAGAGAAATAATTACACTCCCATTAAGTAAGTGCTATAATGGGGGCAAGCTTATTTATAAACCATGAAAGATCAACTCCAGCAAGGGAATTAAGGGTTTACTAAAGCCAGGCTCCTAAATATCAGTAGACCCAGTCATGGCATCTATTGCATGGTTTGGATTGACATGTAGAAATCTGGAAACAACTATGCTGATTTAGCAAGCAGTGGAGGATTTGTAAATAAAGTCCATGGCTCTCTGTGATTTTTTGATTTTTGAGTGGTAGTCTTTCTCAATGGAGACATCTATCTGAAGTAGATGAATGCTGACTCTTTTGACTTCTCAATAAGCTCAGTATTTTCTTTTTAGCCCAGGAAACAATAACAAATACAGCATTTGGTACAGAACAGTTTCATCTTCAGAGAAATAAAATTACAAATGAAATACCTTTCATGCTCATGTAACCTGACCATTCTTAATACCTTAAACTGTTCAGTAAGTTCAATATGGCAATATGGAAAAGAAACACATGGGAAATAATCCTGGAATATCAAATATACAGATTTTGATTGAAACATGTTCTCAGGACAGGTATGGAGAGGATGGGAGTTTAGGGGAAATCAGAGGGGGCTTTGTCTTGGGCCTGCTCCCTTCTGTGAGGAATGAGACTGGACTTTGTCTCCCCACATATAGGTGCACTGTGGGCAGTTCATGTGAAAGCACTTTGTAAACTGTAAAGTGTTTGACCAATGTAAGGCAGGATTATTATTATTATTTTAAAAAGTTGCCTTATCGCCTAGAAAAGTTAATGTGCCTCAAGAGAATAACTCAAGCAATGAAGAAAGTCTAATTTCTATAATATCTCTTCCTTGATTAAGCAGGGAATCCTCTAAAAGCCAGGATGGGGTGCATTTTAAGATTCAGTTCTGAGATTCTGAGCAATTTGAAATAGAGTAAATGTAATCATTGTATTTTCTTGGTTTAGCAGACCATAGATACATCCACAGGATTTTTATTTACTCATAATCTGAAATTATAACATTGTTTCTGGCAACATTACAAAAACACCATGCTCTCATAAGGATTCTCAAAATTTGGGGAGTTATTTATGAGTATTATGTTGTCCAAGAAACATCACCTTTGTGTTGACAGTGGATAAGGCATATATTTTCCAGCACTGATATAGTTGTGAGTGAAACAAACATAATGAGAATGACTCCAGCATTTCAAAATTACATCCCAAATGGTCCAAGCTTGGGATCTTTTACCTGAAGATTATATGTATAAACATACATTCATTAAATTATGCATATAAAATACAACCCTGTAGGATATCATCCAGTTGAAATCTCCAATTTCACAGATAATAAAACTTGAGGCTCAGAGGGATAAATTATTTACCTCAGGTCATTCAACTGGTTAGTGGCAGAGCCAGAACCTGAATTCAGGTCTCATGACTTCTAGTGCAGTGGTTTTCCTATCATGCTGACTGACACTCAGAAGTTCAAGTACTTTTACAAAAAGTGATACCAAAGTTAGATGACTATATACTCGAGACCCCTGGGTGGCTCTGTCAGTGAAGTGTCTGACTCTTGGTTTTGGCTCTGGTCATGGTCTCAGGTTGTGAGGTGGATCCCCATGTTAGCTCTGTGCTGGTCATGGAACTTGCTTAAAATTCTCTCTCTACCTCTCCCCACAGCCTCTCATGTGCACTCTCTCTGTCTCTTAAAGAGAGAGAGAGAGAGAGAGAGAGAGAGAGAGAGAGAGAGAGAAGACCACTACATACTCTGTCTTCATAATTTTGTCTCGGGTGATATTAAGATCATGTCTATTCTTTTCTTTCTTAAAATTCCATGATATTTAAATATCTGTATTAGAGTTGATGCAAGGCACGTAGAAGAGTGTTTTAGTTGCCAAGCCCAAGTTAGAGAACCCGAGAGTCTGTTTTGGGTTCCTCATTTGAGCATGAGCATGAAAACTAATTCAGAAAGTTAGGAAATAAGAATGGGCAGGCAGATAATTACGTTTTCTTTCTTTCTTTCTTTCTTTCTTTCTTTCTTTCTTTCTTTCTTTCTTTCTTTCTTTCTTTTCTTTTTTTCTTTTGAAGATAGCTAACTGCAGAAGGTATTTCAGCATACTGCATTTATTGTCCACGTCTTGAAACATCTCCAAAGCCCATTCTTCTCAAAGGTGTTGAGTCTCTGAAGGTTCAGAATTGATCAGCCGTGAAACTGTGACCTAATGTAAACTCGCTAAGAAATAGTATAATAATATCCTTGCCCTGAGGGTAAAACACTCAACTCTAGATTTTCTCTTTTATCCTCTGCTCAGACTACAGTCATATCTCTTTGTTACTATTTCCTCTTTGCATTATGGTACAATTGACGTTGATAAATAGCTTGGAGAAACTGAATTCAAAAAGAAAAAAAAAAGCTCTTGTACTGTTGGCTCAAAAATAATGTGTGTGGAAAGCCCTCTAGCTGGCCTCTCCATTCTTTTTTTTCTTGGGCTGCAGCTGCTGACAGCGGACACACTGAGCTATAATTTGGCCACATTTGGCTCATGTAAATTGTGATAAACAGTAAACCTGTAATATTTATTTTAAAGATTCATTCGGTGAAGGTAAGCATTCTTGACTTGTGTATACATGTATACATTTGCTTAAATGGAAAGCTGCAGATGCAAAGACCAGCTCTTGATTTCATGCTACACAATTAATATGGCTGCTTGATGCTCTATTCTTCACAGGTGCAAGGGTGTTGGAACCCTTTGAAGAAGTGTGTAGCTAATAGCCCATATATAATTCAGAAGAAAAAGTCTTCAATGGAAGACCCCCGGGGGATAAATGGACAGTCTGTAAGTAAACAGAGTGTCAATCCTAAGGAAAGAGTTATTACTTTTAAAATCGTAATTACTATTTTTGTTGTAACCTGAGTGTCTGGAAATTCCTCAAAAGCTCTGTACCAATTTTTAATGATTTTAGAAGTTATGAATCAAGTAGTACACTATTTAATCAGCTTAACCTAATTTATATCTGTCTTAGAGATATCGGTTATCAAAAGTATAGCTCTAGAAGAAAAATGCCAACCTTTAGTATGATTTAGTTACACCAATATGAATAATGCAGTTTTAAGGCCTACATTTTCCTTTGCCTCTGGGAAAAACATATTTGTCTCATCAAACTTGAAATTAATGTCAAAGTTGTGCATCGCCTTGTATTTGTTTTATGAATATATGTGTGTGCATCTTTCAAATGGGTGTTCAGTGTTACTTTTTTAGTTTGATAAACTCCTGATTGTGTTTTAAGTTAAGGAGAACCTCAGGTCTCTTGGGTTTTATTTCTTTTATCTTGTGATCAGAGGAGAAAGGATTCTGAAATTTTCCTTAGGTTCATATCAGGAAGAAAGCAGGCTTCCTTCGGCTCATCAACAAATATTCCCAATTAGAGGTAACCTTATAAATAACTTTTGAGGTATTTATAATTCAAATAAGGCAATGGATGTTAATTTTTAAAGAGCATGTGTTAGTTAGTTTAAGTTGTGATGGAATGCTCATACCAAAATTTGGGATGGCATTTGTGACTTTGTCTTAGGTTCTCTGATCAGATATGATGCTTTTAGACCTGTGGTTTCACAGCTCAGCTCTGTCCACTGTAGAATTATTACAAAGCTGAAGTGTGATCTTTAGTAATGCTGTTGTGGTTCTTATAAATGTGTGTTTTACAAGACCTGTTGGTGTTATGCAATAAAAGTAACTGCTAATGGATGAGGATTTTAATAACAAAGGGTCAAGTGCTATCAGAGTACTTTTGTAGTCATATTGTATGCAATTACAGGGTGTATTTTTATGGATCTCCTCAGTCATCTTGTGAGGTAATTCACAGAAGCACTTCGAGATCATTCCACAAGGCATAGCTTTTAGCCTAAACAGGCAAAGGACCCTTAACCCATTTAATTTGTTTGTTCTTTTAAACTCCCATAATGGGCCTAGTGTATCTGATTTTATTGTGATGTTAAAATATATATATATTTTTTAATAAAGATTTTATTACTTATTCATGAGAGACACAGAGAGGCAGAGACATACGCAGAGGGAGAAGCAGCTCCTTACAGGGATCCTGATGTGGAACTCGAACCCAGGGCCCTGGAGTCACTACCTGAGCCAAAAGCAGACACTCAACTACTGTTACTTAGGAGTAACAATACTCCTTTAGGAGCAACCCAGGTGCCCCTAAAAATATTTTTGTGGTGTGTATGAAATAAATGAAAAATTTAACTCGCTAATAACTTACTACTTATGCCCTCTTTTATGTAACTTTTTTCTTTAGGTTGATGTGAATTGATGTGTTGGAGATTCACTAGGAAATTTAACAGTATCTGCAAATAAATGCTGATAATATTTCTTTTGATATTTTATATTATACAGATTCTAATTTAAGAATTAAGAAATTAAGATCTGAGACTAAAATTTAAAAACTAGGTAAAAAATATAATGATTAGAAATGTTTTTTTGCAAGGGCACCTGGATGGCTCAGTTGGTTAAATCATTGACTTTTGATTTCTGCTCACGTCATGATCCTGGGGTTGTGAGATGAGCCACAATGGGCTCCAAGCTCCATGTGGAGATTCTCTCCCTCCTTCTGTCCCTCCCATTCTCTGCCTGCGTGGGCAAGCACCCTCTGTCTCTAACTTAAAAAATAAAGATAAATAAATGAATAAAATGGGGACACCTGGGTGGCTTAGCAGTTGAGCGTCTGCCTTTGGTCAGGGCATGATCCCGGCCAGGGTCCTGGGATTGAGTCCCACATCAGGCTCCCTGCATGCAGCCTGCTTCTCCCTCTGCCTATGTCTCTGACTCTTTCTCTCCTTGTCTCTCAAGAATGAATGAATAAATAAATAAATAAATAAATAAATAAATAAATAAATAAAATGTATTTTTGCCTATCTAACAGTTGTGTTTATGGGGCAATCTCATTAAATATCTTTTTTTAAAAAAAGATATTTATCTTTTTTAAAAAAAGATATTTATTTATTTATTTATTATTTATTTATTTATTTATTTATTTATTTATTTTGAGAAAGAGCATGAAAGAGTGAGCCCAAGCCAGGGGGAGGGGTAGAGGCAGAAGCAGACTCCTTGCTGACCAGGGAGCCCCACGTGGGACTTGATCCCAGTACCCTGGGATCATGACCCGAGTTGAAGGCAGACACTAAACCAACTGAGCCACCCAAGTACCCTCATTACATGCCTTTTTTAGTTTTTTTTTTCCCTTTTTTGCTATGTAAAAGTGAAGCAGTCTCATTCTTGAAAGCTATTTGGCTACCTCAGGGGTAGCAAACCAGAAGGGATATTTCTCAAGGGTACAAACCACAGGGCACTGGAAAGCATTTCCTGGCAATTTGCCTCCTGCCAGCTGCACTGCTGCCAATGGCTTGAATCTTTTCAGAGACCCTGTGCAGAGGCTTTGGGTGGGCTCCTGCAGGCTTGCTTCCCCTCACCTCCCCTCAGGTTCCCTCTTTTCCTCTGGAAGGTTGGTTGTCATGGGCACACTACAAAGTGCATACACAACTTGTGTCTTTCCACAATGTCTGCTTTATTCAAATAAAATTAATCACAATTACAAAGCAGGTTCAGGATTCCAAACTCAGTGACATTTCACCATGTGATTAAGCTTGGCTTCTTACATGGCACACAGCAGAACATAAGACAAGCCCCACAACAGACAAGATAACAGAGGGTGTAGGAAGTTAGCAAACCAAAGACTAAGTCAATCTGTATCTCAACACAGTTGAGATATGGCCTCGATCTGCTCCGGGTCAGCTCTCAGACACTTACTGCTTCTATGTTCAAGCAGTGAAGGATCTCAGTTCTGTTCAGAGATCTATTGGGGTAGGGCCTTCAGCGGCAGCTGCCTGTCTTCAGCAGTCAGACATAGAGGGGTCACGTCTGAAGAGTCTGACAGTTTGCTGCAAAAATCCTCCCTCTTGTTAAAGGATTTAATCAGTCTTGGGCCTCTGCAGACCTCCTCTGGTTCTGCTTGCTATCAGCTCTGGGGTGTCAGCTGATCCTGGTCCTGGCGAGATCTCCTAACTGTGATACCTTAACTGCTGGCATCATTGCTTGACACAAGCCCCTGCTTGTCATGAGACACTCTATTTTGCATTCTAGAGTGGGTAACAGGCTGTATGGGAAGAGGGTCTAGAATGTGGCTGCAAACATTGATGAAACTCAGGAAAGGAAAAGGGTCTAAAGCAGACCAGGAGCTCACACACTCCCAGACACGAATGAACGTCCCCTTACTCAGGCATGGTCACCTTTCAAGATCTTTTGTAGAAAAAGTTTAGCAATATTCAGAGCAAACATAAGAGCATGCTGTATCCCCACCGTATCCACGTCAATATTAGCATGCTGCCATTGTCATTTTGCCTTATTTCAATCACTGTCCATGCCACCACTGAGAGACTGTTATTCTTTTATAGCTTTTTTTTTTTTTTAGATAAAATTTACATGCACTGGAAGGCATAAATCTTAGCTGTATGGTTTTGACAAATAGAAATACCACATGACCCATATCGTACCACAAATTAGAACATTTCTATCTCCCCAGAAAGCTCTAACCCAAAACTTTCTCACTCAATACCTCCCTAGGACCCATCCCTGACCCAAGTCAACCACCCTTCAGTGGTTTTCATCTTTGATCAGTTTTGCCTGTTCCAAAAGATTGTATACATCGAATCTTCCAGCGTGTTTACTTTTGCTTCTGCCTTCTTTCATTTAGCATTAGGCTTGTGAGAGTCTTCAGTGTCTTTGCATGTAGTTTTTGTTGTTGTTTTCTGTTTTTTTGCTAAGTAGTATTTCACAGCACACATTATTTTTTATATAAAATGTTAAATATATTCTATGCATTTCTCTAGGAACCTCAATTTCTACATCTATAAAATGGGGAGACTGAATTCCATTTAACCTAGTGTTCTTTTCAGCTTTATTTTTGTAATTCTTACTTTCTTTTCCTCTATAAATCTTTGCTCATGGAATTGCCTCTGCTAACGACCCATTCTGGACTGTGCCTCTTCTAATAAGACTTCATACTTGTTTCCCTAAGCATATTTCTGATAGTAGTAGGAGTTTTAGTTTCCTCATCAGATAAGTGGTATGATGGGTTTTTTGTTGTCTTTTTTTTTTTTTTTAAGAAAAAGCTACTTGAGAGGTTTTGTACACACCACCAGTTTACAAAACTTACCTGTAATGCTCACCATGTGTTGTTACCAGAATAATATTATGAATCTCTATTGCCTTTGTAAATAATGATTCTTGCTTAGGTCTCGATGGTTCTTTCTCTACTCCCTAGATAACATGATATGTGACTGGGTGATAGAAGAGGCAGCAAAGTCTCTTCATCCCTTCCTTTAGGTCCTGAGATCTGGACTGGCCAGGAGCTAATGAGAGTGCCATCACTGTTCTTTTAGCCCCTTGACAGCTGTGAGCTCAGAGGGTCTGTGTGCAAGAGGCTAAAAAGAAATCCCCTGGCCTTCAGTGGGCAGTGAAGTGGGAATGTTCTTAATCTTGGTGGTCCATGCAATGTGAGATTTGAAGCTAAGCTCTGAGGCAGCCTGTGATACTTTCAGGGAGGGGAAAATGATGATTTAAACATCAAAATGTATAACATTCCTATAATTTAGCCTCTTGACCCTCAAGGTGCTTTGGAAATGAATCTATCAGGTGACAAGGGATCATGGCCAGAGGTCCAGGAGCTTCTCATTTTGATCCTAAGTAGACCTAGCACTGGGCAAAAATTTACATCATAAGTTCCACCTTTCTTATTCTGGAATGTTCTGTGTACTTTCCACATCTAGAAAGAAAGAGTCTGGAAAGAAGTAGCTCATGTGATTTTGTAAGTCTTGTCCACTCTTTAGTTTGTCTCATGAGGACAGAAAAGAGAGGAGGAGGTTTATGAGGCTTTCCATTATAATTCTTGCCACTCCTTTATCACCTCTTGAGAAGGACCCATTCCTTGGGCACAGATCCACTGTCTCTCAGAGTCAGGATTGGCCCTCTCTCAGGCAAACACCTCTGAAACACAAGCATCAAGAAGCCAAACAATGGTTGTGTCTTCAATTTCTTTAGTGATTTCTGGAAGGAAATCATGTCCAGATAAGAAAAGCATCTGCTAGCTCTTTGGGGGAAAAAATGAGTTAAAAATACCTCACTGTATTTTTCTTATGAAGCTGGGAGGCCAGCAGTTAAAAACCCACCTGCAATCACCTGACCCTTGTATCTGAATTAGATAGACAGCCTCATATCGTGAAAACCACATCTTAGATTTGGAGTTAGAAGACCTGGTTTTAACTTTTACTAGTTATATGACCTAGGACAGATTTCCTAGCATCTATCTCTTCATCAGTATAACAGAGATGATAATATCTACCTTCTTCTATTTAAAATTGCAATTTTGTAGCTAAGTGGGATCATGTATTTTAAGGCTCTTTGAAAACTGAAAAGTTCACTATAACTCTAATGTACTTTTATTGGAAATATCTCTAGAAAAATGTGGTCACAGATAAAAAATTATCTGGCCGGAGATCCCTAGGTGGCTCAGTGGTTTAGCACCTGCCTTTGGCCCAGGGTGTGATCCTGGAGTCCCGGGATTGAGTCCCACATCGGGCTCCTGGCATGGAGCCCGTTTATCCCTCTGCCTGTGTCTCTGCCTCTCTCTCTCTTTCCCTATGTCTATCATAAAAAAAATTATCTGGCCACCTGCAAGTGTGCAATAAAATTTTAAAAATGCAACCATTAGACCAGTGCCAGTTATAAGCATTAACACTACATATGTTTGGTCATGGTGTTGTCAGCTGTGGGGGGAATCATGTCTCCTGAAACTTTTCTAGAAAAAAAATTTATTTTAAATACTAGGTTGTTAACTTGCTTTTATTGCAAAAATTTCAAATGGTATTCTGAAGCTTTTCAGAATAAAAATATTTTTAGGCTCCATTGTATTCTTGTAACTATACCTCTTATGTCTTAAATTATGGTCAATTTGAAATGCTAGCCCAGCTTTTGCTGAGATGCTGGATTTTGCAAGAAAACCATTAAATAAAATATGTACTAAATATGTACTTAATCCTGTACTTGAAGAGTCTGAAAATGAAAAGTGACTTTTAACCAAAATGGAAAAATGAAATATTTATTTTATTAACAGGGAGACATACTGTTTAGCAGAAGTTACTATAAGTAGTTATACAATACATATGTATAAGTCAAATTAACTGGGAAATTATAAATTAAATCAAGATTTCATTTATGCAGCTTTACCGTGAATAAAATGTTTTCTATACATGAAATTTCTAAGTAATGTAAATTTAAAAATAGAGAATTCAGAACCTTATTGGAAGCCTATATTTGTTTCCTCAGATTGCTGTAACAAACAACCATAAAGTGGGTGACATACAATAACAGAAATATATTGTCTTATGCTTCTGGAGGCTAGAAGTACAAAATCAAGGTGTTTGCAGGGCTCCCTCAGAAGCCCATAAAAGAATTATCCCTTGCTTCTTCAGAGCTTCTGGTGGTCTGCTAATAATCCTTGTCCTTCCTTGGCTTGCAGATGCAGCACTTTGACCTCTGCCATCTTGCCACATGGCATTCACCCCATTTATGTCTGTGTCTCTTCTCTTTTTATAAGGACAATAGTTATATTGGGTTGGAACCCAACCTAATGACTTCATCTTAACTTGATATTTGCAAAGACCCTATTTCCAAATAAGGTCACATTCACAGACACTGGAATTAGGACTATAACAGACTTTTTTTTGGGTGGAGGGGAGTCCAATTCAGCACATAACAAAATCCAATAAAAATGTGAGCCCTACAATAAAACCTCATCTATTTGCCTACCATCCTGCTTTCCATCTCTGAGTAACTCTGGTTTATTTGGTTGAAAGTGATGAGAGTCACCATGAGCTGGCTTAAGCAAATAAAAGGGAAGTCTGAAAGAAAGGAAAGGATCAGGGAATCCAGGCAGTTTTCTGTTTTTCTCTGCCCATTTTCTCCAGTCCTTTTTTTGTTTATGGGCTGACTTTGTCTGTTCCCCTCCTACATCTCTGGCTTACTGGGCCATCCACAATGCAGAAAGAGAGGCTCTGATTGGTCCTGCCTGGGTCGTGATTCTGTGGCAGATGGAGCAGGGAGCTGCAGCAGAAACATGGTGATTCCCAGAGAAGGGGGCTGGGCAGACCATCCAGCAGATCCCTCCGATGGCCCTTCAAGAAACTTCCTCATGGAGGCACCAGTTTGAAACCATAGTTTAGTCCTACCTTAACATTTTTTTTTTTGACATTTTATTGATTTGAGAGAGAGACAGAGAGAGGGCCTAAGCGGGAGGAAGAGGCAGAGGGAAACACAGAAGCAGAGAGAGAAGCAGACTCCTCGCTGAGCCAAAAGCCTTACGTGGGGACCGACATAGGGCTTGATCCCAGGGCCTGGAGATCATGACCTGAGCTGAAGGCAGTCACTTAACCATCTGAGCCACCCAGACGCCCTCTACCTTAATATTTTATAGATGAGGAGATACAGCCCTGATGTGCCATCACCTACCTTCTAATCATCTTGATGGAAATATCTAATAATGAATAATTCTTTCCTGATAACTTAGGGTTTTTTTTTACAGCTATTAGCTATAAGCTGCATCTCTAATATCCTAGTTTTTCCTCTCTCCCTTGACCTGTCAGAGAGCAGTAATGCTTAGCTTTTTCAGAAGTAGAGCCTAGAGCTGGGGCAAACTGGTTGGGATGGGTGCACAGCAAATAGATACCAACTTCCAAGTTAACCAAGAACACCCTGACATGGAATCAGAATACCTGGTTTTGTGTCACAGCTCAAATGACCCATATTTGGGAAAGTTATTTCAACTTCTTAGCCTCAATTTTGTTTTATAATAGAGATAATAAGATCTATATTGCTGGGTATCTGTGATGAAGAAATAAGATTGCTTGTGCCAAGGCACTGTGTAAACTGAAAACAATATATACAGCTACTAGTGCCAAGCCCTGTGGGGCATCTTTTCCAAAGTGCAGGATATTTTGAGTCAGATATATCTGCTTCATTCTTTGCCCCATCCTTAGGCAAGTTTTTAACCCTCTCTCAGCCTTAGTTCTTCTTCATTTGTAAAGTAGGAATTTTAATACCTTCCTTGCATGGTTGTATGGTTAGAAATAACATATGAAAAACATCTAGTGAATAAGATCATTTCCTGGAGTCCCACTCCTGGAGTTCAGATTTGAGCTGTGGTGGTCACTGGCTGGATGACACCTGGCATGTCTGCATGCCTCCCATGGGCCATTTTCTTGGTCTGTTAATAGGAATGAAGGTAATAACTTCTACCACAGGGTTGGTGTAAAGATTGAATGAGATTATTTCTATAAGAATTGTTATATCTGTTTTCTGTTGTTACTAACATTATCTCCAACATGCCAGACACACATAGAGTAAGTGCTTAAAAAACTTGAGTTGTCATTTAATTAAAATGGATTTAATTGGGGAGGATGATGCACTACCTCTTAATTTAATTGTGATGGACACACAATCACAGGGTTAAGATGAGGTTATGACTCGGGATGTCAGACCATGCTGGGAGGAATTAGGCACATTTTTTTCCCTGCACAGGGCAGGGCTGGTGTGGGCATATTAAAGAACCCAGGTTGGAATGTGATCTGAGAGTCTGGAAGGGACTAGCCATTAGAGTTCAAATTGGGCACCAGGTTTTATTACCAGCTGGGTATTTTAGGTGAAGAATAAAACCTAGACAGGAAAATTGCTCCAGAGCCAGGACAGTGACTTGTTTATATTTCTAGGGCCAAACACAAGGTCAGGCCCTTTACATGCACTCAGTAAACGTTTGTTTATCTGAGCTGGCTGGCAGCTTGTGTCCTGGTATAGCTCACTTGGTCCATATGCACCAAACAGATCTAGTGTGACAAGGATGAAAATTGCTTGTGGCTGATGCTGGAAAGAAAGGAGAGAGGAGCACTAACCGCTTGGACTCTCAGCCTCCGTTTTGTCTCTGAACTCTTAATAACTTGGGGTCAGATTCCGGTGTATATGAGCATTAGCAATGATGCTATGTCCATCTCTCTTTCTGAGTAAAAAGCACAGACTTGGGACTTTTTTTTTTTTTGGAGGTAGAAAGGGCAGCTTAAATACTTAAAAGAGGAAAGAAAACCTGATTTACATCTTTATAAACCCTACCCAAAAGCTGGAATAAGAAAGCCATTAGTAAAGAAAGTCATTTCGATATAGCAATAACATAATAAACCTTCTCTTTTACAGAGAAAGTAAAAGACCAGACAGTAAGTATTTTGTGCTTTGCAGGTGAGAAGCTCTCAAGTCTACAGTTGTGGCATGAAAGTATGGGTAATAGGGAACAAAACCACAGACTGAGGTTAATGCCCAGAGAGAGACTGAGGCTCTTGGCTTTTGTTCTCTTGTGAGCGCGTGCAGGTGAGGCTACAGTTGCACCTCCCCTCCCTTTTAAGGTTTTTCCATGTTGCCCCTCCTCGGGCTAGCTCTGTTATCTTGGATGTGACTTCTTTCCTCCTGCTGGCCTCATTGTTCTCATTTATAAAATGAGGGATCCAGAGAAGATCTCTTTTGGTTCTAACAAAGAATGATTCTACTGATGTTCATGATGTACTGGATAATCTCAGTTAGTAAAGTTTAGGCATAAATATGTGTGCTGGCCCAAGGGATGGGCAGAAGGACCCATCACTTTTTGTGACTCCACCAAGTGCTCCCTTCGATGATCCCATTCTATAGTTCCCAAGTTTGAACCCTAATGACCCATTTCTTAGGCCTCTTATATTTTTCTTTTGCAACTTTCTTCATCCCTCAGTCAATGAATACTATTATTTGCTGAGCCCATAGCATATCTTCATACTGGCACTAATATTGTGATGAGGGTTCTTCACTGCCCACATTGCTGTATGTGTATCATTTTATTTATAAGTAATATCATATACAAATGTTCCTATGATTATTTTTAAACGGTGCTTGGAATAACAAAGAAGCACTTCTGTCTTGTGTCCCATTCCTGAATGTGTTTGTAGTGACTTTAAAATAAGTGTACAAATTCTTTGATAGTCCTCCCTGTAAGATATGAAGCCTTTTGATGATGAACCCCTTGAGATAGCCTCTCCTCTTGGGTTTGGTCTGGACTTAGTGACTCACTTCTAGTAAGCAGAAAAATTAGCAGAAGTGGTATGCTGCTGTGGATACTAAGTCATAAGAATCACTGTGACTTCCTCCTTGCTTTCTTTTGAATCATTCACTGTAGGGAAAGCCACTTGCCATGATGTGAGGACACTCAGGCAGCCTTGTGGAGAGGACCGTGTGGCCAAGAACTAAAACCTTTTTTTCCCTCCATGTGATGGAGCCTTCTTGGAAATGGATTCAAGGGGTGCCTGAGTGGCTTAGTGGTTAACCGTCTGCCTTTGGCTTGGGTCATGATCCCAAGGTCCTGGGATCGAATCCTGCATTGGGCTCCCTATGGGGAGCCTGCTTCTCCCTCTGCCTATGTCTCTGCCTCTCTCTCTCTCTCTGTCGCTCATGAATAAATAAATAACATCTTTAAAAAAAAGAAAGAAAGAAATAGATACAACAGCTCAAATCCAGCTCAATGCAGCCACAGCAGACAGCCTTAAGTGTAGCCTCATGAGTGCCCCTGGTATCCATTAATTCTTAGATAACCTGCCCCCAGATTTCTGACTCTCAAAAATTGCATGAGATGATAAATGTGTGTTATTTTAAGATACTAAGTTTTGGGGTAATTTGTTACACAGCAATAGATTATTAATACAGTGATCTCACCCACCTGTTTTTGCCTTAAAATTATCTTTGCTCTATATTTTGTAACATAAGTGAAGCTTGATAATTAATATAATTATATAAATGAATATAATATTGGTTATAGATAATATAGTTACATAAGTATATACAATTATATAAATATAACTAATATTACTTACTTTTCCTTTTGCGTCTCATGTAGAATCAATTACAGGGTTACAGGGTGTTTTTTTTTTTTCTTTTGTCTGCTGGGTAGATTCAGATATCAATTTATTTATCTTTATCTGCTCCCCACAGTCTTTTTCCTTTACACAATAAATGCTTTGAACTGCTAGTTAGTGTATATTTTATTCTATGTTATATTGTCCACACATACTTACAAATCTGCTTGCTTTCTAGAGGGCAGAGAGCACGGGTGAGGAATAATCACCTGTCCCCTTGACAATCAGCCCTCTGTTTTGTACATTGTAGACACAAAAAATGTTTTGGTTGATTCAATGAATGAATGAATAAGTACAATTGCCTGGAGCGAAGATTCTGTAAACAGAGAGAAATCTTCACAAGTGCTAGTTTGGCAGCTTTTGCTCCACATGGCTCCAGGGAACCAAGTATCTTTGGAAACAGACCAGAAGTCAAGCTCAGAGCTTTCCTTGCTCTGTGAGGTTTCATGAAGGTAGAGGTACATGGAAAACAAACACAACTGCTGTGAAACTTCATTAATTGGGCCTCCATTATTGGAAATTTCTGATAATTTAAGGAAAGATGAAGTTAATTCTTACATATGTCATTTTATGAAAACAGGATTATAAAAGAAAATGACAATATAGGTTAGTTTCACCTATGTATGTGAATGTAGAAAAACAGGTGGGCAAAATAGGCTGACAGTCGTATACCAAAAATTTCATGTGCTTTTACAAATAAATCGTATTCACTTAAGAAATTTTTCAAAGTGTTCTGCTAGGTTAAACTAAATTGATTAATGTTTATGTTTCAAAGGAATCCTTGAATGTCTGTAAAAGGTCTCCCAAATTCAAATTTAACATAAATCAGACTAACATTCTCTTGTTTTTAGAATTTTGATTCATGTGACACTGTGAACATATGCAACTATCTCTCATCAATACAGCAATAACTGAGCTTGTGCTCTTCCCAGTTTAAGTCAGGAAACACCGTGAGGATACAGGAGTGAGCATGGGCAGAAGGCTTGAGTCCTGACTCAATTGCCAGCCTGGGTGTGTGCAAATCTCTGATCATCTTTCAGCCAGGGTCTTCACCTCTTAAAATTGGGATAATATTTCAGTCCTGTGTATCTCAGAATTGTTGTAAGGATCAAAAGGAGAACATGCATGCCTTTATTGAGCAAGATAGCAACATACGTACACGTTATGTGTTTACCAAAGCACATCTTAAAAAACAGCCAATGCACACTTCTTCTAGGTAGCATTCAAAAACAAATTTCTACGTCCTTTTTAACAATTCCCCTTCTCTCTATGAGATTCCAGAATTTAGGGTAATTTGATATCTAAAAATTCTATGTTTTCTTATTATATCAAAAATTATTTGGAAAAGTATTTAATATATGCTGATTTTGTTCTTTATTGAGGCTTTTGCATTTCTTTCAAAGTATTTACAACCATCACGGGTGTTTTTCAAGAATGAAATTTCATGCTTCGAGTAACCAGCTATTAACCTTAACAGCAGTCATATTTTACAAGGATAAAAATAAATGCTAGATTTTTTATTATCTAAAAATAGCATCCAAAAGGAAATGCTAGATTATTATTCAAATAATCTATTATTTAAAGCTCTACTTGAAATTTCCATTTTCAAAAAGAAAATAGAGTTTCTTGGCATAAGGAACAATTGCCAAATACACATTTTACTTCTTTTACTGTCAGTGCTCACATTGGTGATTTTTAGTGATTTGTCCATTCCCATTTATGTGAAACATTTTTAAAAACATGCATTTGTTGCCTGGCTTCATCTGGTAAGCTGGAAGCATTAACTTTAAAAATGGATTCAAAAATATTTTGTGTTTGGGTGTGTGAAATTATGTACCCTGAAGAATGTTTATAATTGGTTAAATGTGCTTGCATTTAACCACTTGTATTCTCAAAATAGGAAACTGTTGGTGGTGAAATGGAACCCAGACAACTTAAAACAATTTCATCCACAAAGCTGACTTTTATTAAAGTTCATTTATTAAAATATTCACTTCAGGGATCCCTGGGTGGCGCAGCGGTTTAGTGCCTGCCTTTGGCCCAGGGCACGGTCCTGGAGACCCTGGATCGAATCCCGCGTTGGGCTCCCTGCATGGAGCCTGCTTCTCCCTCTGCCTGCGTCTCTGCCTCTCTCTCTCTCTCTCTCTGTGTGACTATCATGAATAAATAAATAAAATCTTTTTTTTTAAAAAAAAAATTCACTTCAGACATTAGAATGACTTATTTGTTCAGATTCCAAATTATTTGGGAAACAAATATACTTGGCCATTTACTATGAACTAATAAATTAGATCTATATTTTAACTTAATCAATTAGCATTTTATCTTGTCTTTTAAAAAACACTTATCTTTCTGTTTGTCCTAGGACAGTTTTTTAAGTACAGTGACTGATTTCCATCAAAATCAATTTAACTCTTAGTTATATTTTAAATTTAAACTATAAATCAGGCTGCCATCTTAAAACAATATAACCAACAATTTTTTTTGAGATTTTTTTCCTTTTTATTCATAAGAGACACAGAGAGAGGCAGAGACACAGGCAGAGGGAGAAGCAGGCTCCCTGCAGGGAGCCCAATGTGGGACTGGATCCCAGGACTCCAGGATCATGCCCTGAGCCAAAAGCAGATGATCAACAACTTAGCCACCCAGGCATCCCAACAGATATTTTCTTTCTTTTTTTTTTTTCTTTTTTTACTTTTTATAATTTTTTATTTATTTATGATAGTCACAGAGAGAGAGAGAGAGGCAGAGACACAGGCAGAGTGAGAAACAGGCTCCATGCACCGGGAGCCTGATGTGGGATTCGATCCCGGGTCTCCAGGATCGCGCCCTGAGTCAAAGGCAGGCGCCAAACCGCTGCGCCACCCAGGGATCCCTCTTTTTTTTTTTAATTAATTTTTATTGATGTTCAATTTACCAACATACAGAAAAACACCCAGTGCTCATCCCGTCAAGTGTCCACCTCAGTGCCCGTCACCCATTCCCCTCCAACACCCGTCCTCCTCCAACAGATATTTTCAAATGAACCATGTGATCCATTTGTAATATTGAGTGAGGACTATAATTCACAGAACCATCAGCAATGGCCGCAAGTGAAAGAACTACACTAATTTACACAAGTGTGCTATGAGATTGTATGGTGAACTTCTCATTACTTGGAGCATTAAGAAAGTTGCATTACCTTCTTGGACAAAGGTGATCTCCTGGAATTGTGACTGACTTAGTGGATTTTACCTACCCTGCTGATAAGAGTTGAATAGATTTTGATATTATTTTGAGAGCCCAAGCCCCACAATTTTATGATGTTTTTACCTACCTTAACAAGTGAGAAAAGATAGTATCGCATAAAAGACATTCATAAAAGTAAAAATAAACTCGTGATCCTATAATTTCATAAATTCTAAGATGATAAATGTGTTTTACTAAAAATGAAAAAAAAATGCATATTAAAATGATCAAATTATTGTTCCAAGAGTTCCTTTATGTTGTTGCCAAGAAAGTTGTTTGCATTGATAGCTAATTTCTCCATACATTGTATATTTTTAAGTTATTAGACCAACGATCGTTCTTAAATACTTGAATTTACAGGAAAATATGAAATGGGCTGCTCTTCTTGGGAGGTACCAGCTCTATGTCCTTGGAGATGTTCTGTGGCTGAATATCACAACTAAGAATAAATAACTTTTACGATGTACTTACTACAGAGCTGGGGCTGTTCTAAACCTGTTACGCAAATAGCTTTAGCTCATTACTACTTGGTGATAGTCTGCTGTAGACTCCTGCATGGGAATAAGGTGGAGCTGGATTACCTTTAAAATCCCTTCCACTGAAAAGAAATGTTGGGAAATATCAGGAAGGGAGACAGAACATAAAGACTCCTAACTCGGGGAAACGAACTAGGGGTGGTGGAAGGGGAGGAGGGCGGGTGTTGGAGGGGAATGGGTGACGGGCACTGAGGTGGACACTTGATAGGATGAGCACTGGGTGTTTTTCTGTATGTTGGTAAATTGAACACCAATAAAAATTAATTAAAAAAAAAATCCCTTCCACTGCTGAGATTTAGTGAATCCATGATTTATGATCTAGTGCTTATTGAAAGTGAGGAAGCAAGGCTGTAAGGATCAAGGTGGTTTTTCCATATTCAAGGAAGCAAAATGCATAATGCTCTCTGTGTTCCTTTGGGGTTAGCATATAATTTTGAAGAAAACTTGCTCTATTTTTCCAGAACGGTTCACATAAAGCACATACAGATTAGAAATACTTCTCCTGTTTCTTCCATTTTTTAAAGCCTTCTGTGAGCCCCAAAATACAGTAATCAAGCCTCTTATTTCTTTGTAATGTCTAACAAAATTACTCATCGAACCACGGTTAAGTAATATAAGTTTTAGTGAAGAACCCCCCCCCCCCCCCCGCCCGCAAGTGGGACAAGGCCTAACCCTGAGGCAGCTCATCCAGGCGCCTCCCATGAATTCAAGTAACAAAAACATTCTGTTTTTTCCGGGATAAGAATTCAAGCAACAAAAACATTCTGTTTTTGCGAGATAAAAAAAAGAAACTATCTCCCCTCGCCCTGACTGGGAAAGTCCCTGAACATGGTTGTGCTGACCTTCAAAGAAATCAATGATGTCATAACCCGAATGCTATGCTACTCCCGCGGTTTTTTTGCCTTTAAAAGATGCCTGTAATTGCTAATCGGGGCTCTGCCACCTCGGAGAGCCCGTTTGCGCAAACGTCCAATAAACCCTCTTGCTTGTTGCATCTGCCTGTCTGGGGTCTGAGTCTCTGGGGCGTCCACCGGGACGCGTTGGCACCCGTGAGCCAGGGTCCAACATTTGGGGGCTCTTCCGGGATCCGAGACGCCCCCAGGCTCAATCCTAAAACAGGTAGGAGGTAAGACCGATCTCGCTAAATGTCATATTTGTCTGTCGCTAAATGTCATATCTGTCTCGTCCGTCTGTCTGACTGGCCGGGTCTGTGCCGGGTCTGTATTGTGCCTGCAGGACGCTGTACTCTGTATTTGGACCAGCGGGGGAGGCAGAAGTGCCCTGAGACCCCTGGTCCCCCTCCGGAGTCGGACTCCGGAGTGGTCTGGAAGGGGAACGGAGCCCCGGCACTCCCTCCTCTTCAGGGACGGTCGCTGTTCGCGACCGCTCCCATCTGAATCTGCCGCGCCAGTCCTGACATTTGTGTGTGTCTGTTTGTTCTGTGTCTTTCTGGTCCTGCTCCGGAGTCGGACTCCGGAGTGGTCTGGAAGAGGGAGGGAGCCCGGCACTCCCTCCTCTTCGGGGAGGGTCGTTGTTCGCGACCGCTCCCATCTGAATCCGCCGTGCTGGTCCTGTCATCTGTGTGCATGTCTGTTCTGTGTCTTTCTCTCTGTCCTCTTCCTCACCGCTCACCTCTTCTCTACACCCATGGGACAGACTGTAACCACCCCTTTAAGCCTCACTCTAGATCACTGGAAAGAAGTCGCCGGCCGGGCATACAATCTTTCGGTCGAAGTCAGAAGACAAAAATGGGTCACCTTCTGCTCCTCAGAGTGGCCGACTCTCAACGTCGGGTGGCCCAGGGACGGAACTTTTAACATTGGTGTTATCTTGCAGGTGAAGGCCCTGGTCTTTCAGCCAGGACCCAATGGGCACCTCAATCAGGTGCCGTACATCATAGTTTGGGAAGATCTCGCTAAAAACCCACCCCCCTGGATAAAATGCTTCACCCCTTCTCAGGGGGGATCGGGCCGAGACCCCCACCCCCTCCCTGCGTCACTCCCCTTATTCCCTGCCCTACCTCTCCCTCCGCTCCCTCAGCTCCATCCCCCGACTCTACTGGGGTAAAGAGGCGACCCCTCGCTTCACCCCCGCTCGCCAGTCGCCTCCGCTTTGGAGGAGAGCGCGGGGGGAGTCGGAAGACGTCTGGACCTCCCAGGCACTTCCCCTCCGATCAGTGGGCGGCCAGATGCAATACTGGCCGTTCTCTGCCTCTGACCTTTACAACTGGAAAACTCATAACCCCACTTTCTCCCAAGACCCCCAGGTGCTAACCGGGTTAATTGAGTCAATTCTGTTGACCCACCAGCCAACCTGGGATGCCTGCCAACAGCTCCTGCAGACTCTCCTCACCACGGAGGAGACAGCGCGTCTACCTTGAAGCACGGAAAAGCGTCCCGGGGGCGGATGGGAGGCCGACCCAGCTGCCTAATGAAATCGAGGATGTTTTCCCCTTGGTTCGCCCGACCTGGGACTACGACACTGCTGCTGGTAGGGAGCGGCTCCGTCTCTATCGCCAGGTACTCCTAGCGGGTCTCAGAGGGGCAGGGCGTCGCCCCACCAATTTGGCAAAGGTACGTGCTATAGTGCAGGTTTTCTGGAAAGATTAATAGAGGGCTACCGTATGTATACTTAGAGAGAGAGAGAGAAAGTGAAAAAGAAAGAGAAAGAGAAAGTGAAAAAAAAGAAAGAGAGAGAGGAAAGAGAAAGAGAGAGAGAGAGAGAGAGAGAAAGAGAAAGAAAAAAAGAAAAAAAGAGAGAGAGAGAGAGAGAGAGACACCCCAGAGGAAAGGGAGGAAAGGATCCGTAAAGAGCAAGAGGAACGAGGGAATAAAAGAGATAAAAGAAACGCAATAAAGAACTGACTGGGATACTGGCCACCATAGTACAGGGCTCAGGGCAGAGTAAGTCAGGACAGAGTAAGGACCTGGGAGACAAAAGAAAACCACGGGTTGAACGAGACCAGTGTGCCTACTGCAAGGAAAAAGGACATTGGGTTAAAGATTGTCCAAAGAAGGGCCAGCCAGTGACCTTCTTGGTCGATACGGGAGCTCAACATTCAGTTTTAACTGAGGCAAAAGAACCCTTGAGCTCTGAAACGTCTTGGGTTCAGGGAGCAACTGAGGCAAGTTATATCAATGGACAACTGAATGGAAGGTCCACCTGAGCACTGGGCAAGTAACACATTCCTTCCTACTGGTCCCAGACTGCCCCTACCCCCTCCTAGGCAAAGACCTTCTTTCAAAAGTAGGGGCTCAGATCTATTTTCATCAGAAAGGGGCCACCATTACTGGCGCAGAAGGGCAGCCCCTCCAGGTATTGACCTTGCGCCCAGAGGATGAACACCCGCTGCACGAGGACTCTCCACCGTCCGTGCAGCCCCTAAATTCTGAATGGCTCACTAACTACCCTCAGGCCTGGGTGAAAACAGCCGGAATGGGACTAGCTGTTAACCAGCCACCCATAATTATAAACCTAAAAATCCTCGGCCACCCCTATATCGATCTGGCAATATTCAATGAGCAAAGAGGCCAAAGAGGACATTCGGCCACATATACAGAGACTATTACAATTGGGCATCTTAATACCTTGTCAGTCGCCCTGGAACACTCCTCTGTTGCCTGTAAAAAAAACCCGGCACAGGAGATTACCGGCCAGTACAAGATTTACAGGAAGTTAACTGAAGGGCGGAGGACATACACCCCACGGTGCCGAATCCCTACAACTTACTCAGCACCTTGCCCCCGAGCCACGTCTGGTATATGGTTTTAGATCTAAAAGATGCATTCTTTTGCATAAGGTTAAGCTCTCAAAGCCAGCCTATTTTTGCCTTTGAATAAAAAGATCTTGAGATGGGATTCTCAGGACAACTCACTTGGACAAGGCTGCCACAGGGATTCAAAAACTCCCCCACCTTGTTCCACGAAGCCTTGCATCAGGACTTGGCAGACTTCCGAGTTGGCCATCCGGACCTCATCCTCCTGCAGTACGTGGATGATTTGCTCCTAGCGGCTAAGACAGAACAGGATTGTGTAAAAGGTACGGGGGCCCTGCTCGAGAGACTGGGAGAACTGGGATATAGGGCCTCCGCCAAAAAGGCCCAAATAGGCCAGAGACGAGTGACCTATCTGGGATATCTCCTGGAAGGAGGCCAGAGGTGGCTGACGGAGAGCTGCAAAAAGGCTGTAGCCCTGATCCCAGCACCCACTAATGCCAGAGGACTACGAGAGTTCCTTGGCAGTGCCGGGTTCTGCCGCCTCTGGATACCCGGGTTTGCAGAGCTGGCGGCTCCCCTATATCCTCTCACGAAATCCAACACCCCCTACCACTGGGGAAAGGAGCAACAATTGGCTTTTGACAAAATAAAAAGGGCCTTATTGACTGCCCCTGCCCTGAGCCTCCCAGATGTAACCAAGCCATTTGCGCTATATGCTGATGAATGCCGAGGAATAGCCAGAGGGGTCCTAACTCAGAAACTGGGACCCTGAAAAAGGCCCGTGGCATACTTTTCAAAAAAATTAGACAGCGTGGCTGCAGGATGGCCCCCATGTCTCCGAATTATAGCGGCTGTGGCAGTCCTGGTTAAAGACTCAGACAAGTTGACTTTTGGCCAACCCCTCACGGTGGTGGCCCCCCATGCCATAGAGACAGTTATCCGCCAGCCCCCTGATAGATGGCTCTCAAACGCTCGGGTGACCCATTATCAGGCCATGCTACTGAATTCCGAGTGGATACGGTTTGAAACGGTTACATCCCTAAATCCAGCCACCTTGCTTCCGGAAACCGAGTCCCTGTCCCTGGTAATGCATGACTGCCACCAGATCCTGGCTGAGGTACATGGCACCAGAGGGGACTTGACGGACCAGCCTTTGCCAGATGCTGAAGCAACCTGGTACACTGATGGAAGCAGCTTTCTACGAAATGGTGAGCGCAAAGCCGGGGCGGCGGTGGTAGATGGGAAAACTGTCATCTGGGCCTGTGCCCTAAAGCCTGGAACTTCGGCTCAAAGGGCGGAGCTCATAGCCCTAACTCAGGCCCTAAAAAAGGCTAAGGACAAGAAGGTCAACATTTATACTGATAGTAGGTACGCTTTTGCAACTGCCCATGTTCATGGAGAAATATACCGAAGAAGGGGTCTCCTGACCTCTGCAGGAAAAAACATCAAGAACAGGGAAGAAATACAAGAACTTCTCCATTCCCTTTTTCTGCCGAGAAAATTAAGTATAATTTACTGTCCTGGGCATCAGCGAGGCAGCGACCCAGTAGCTGAGGGGAACAGGATGGCCGATGAAACAGCACGGGCCGCTGCTCTAGGCCCACAGGCCCTCTCCCTACAAGTACCAGAGGCTGTCCAGACACCAGGGCAACTCTCTCTCGAATACTCAGACAGCGACCTGGATATTGTCCAGCAAATAGGGGCAGAATATGATGAACAAATGAAGGTCTGGAAACACCAAGGAAAGACTGTCCTACCTCAGCAAAGGGCCAAAGAACTGGTAACTCACCTCTACCGGTGGACTCACCTCGGACACAAAAAATTAAAAACACTCCTCCAGAGAGAGGATCAGACCTATTACATTCCCAAACTCCCCTCCCTGATCCAACAGGTAACCGGCGCTTGTGTACCCTGTGCTAAGGTAAATGCCAAACACCTCAAGATGCCTGAGGGAACTAGAATAAGGGGAGACAGACCCGGAACTAATTGGGATGTAGACTTCACTGAAATCAAGCCAGGTAAATATGGTAACAAGTACCTTCTAGTGTTTATAGATACCTTTTCAGGATGGACAGAAGCCTTCCCCACCAAACGAGAAACTGCCCAGGTGGTTGTCAAGAAAATCTTAGAAGAAATTTTCCCCCGGGTTGGACTGCCCAAGGTAATAGGGTCGGATAACGGCCCTGCCTTCGTCTCCCAGGTAAGTCAGTTGGTGGCCAGATTACTGGGGATAAATTGGAAATTACATTGTGCATACAGACCCCAGAGCTCAGGGCAGGTAGAAAGAATGAATAGAACAATTAAAGAGACCCTAACTAAATTGACATTGGAGACTGGCACTACAGACTGGGTCCAACTCCTCCCCTTGGTCCTGTTCCGAGTCCGGAACACTCCCACATGTCATGGACTAACTCCTTATGAGATTTTCTATGGAACTCCCCCACCAGTAACGGACTTACTAGATTCTGCTATTGACCCTCTTGCTAATACTCCCGGTTTACAGGACAGGCTAAAGGCGCTCCAGATTATCCAGCACCAGATCTGGAAACCCCTTGCAGCTGTCTACCGCCCCGGAGACGCAACCAACCCACATCCATTCCAGATCGGTGACTCCGTCCACGTCAGGAGACATCAGTCCAGGACCCTTGAGTCCCGCTGGAAGGGCCCGTACATCGTACTACTGACCACCCCAACTGCCCTAAAAGTAGACGGTATTACTGCTTGGGTCCACGCCTCACACGTCAAGCGCGCCCCATCAACGAACACCGCTGACGCCAGCCAGGACGGATCGGGCGAGCCACCCCAATGGAAGCTCCACCGCACCCAAAACCCATTCAAGATAAGACTTTCAAAAATTGTCCAGTGACAATTGTTGTATTCCTACCTCTCCTAGTGCTCTTCTCCCACACCAAGGGTAACCCTCATGCCCCCAAAAAGTTAACCTGGCAGGTACTAACGGCTGGGGGTGACGAGGTCTGGTCCACAACTAAGACCGCCCCCGTGGGAACCTGGTGGCCTAATCTATATCCTGACCTATGTAAACTAACAATAGGGGCCCCCAGCCCATGGGACCTAGAGGGATACTTCGACACCTCTAGGGCCCCCGACCGAGAAAGCCCCCTGGGGCGACTGGGATTAGACCCATGGGGAGGATGTGGCACGCCTGACAGAAGGGCCATGCTCAGCACTCTTCCCTTTTATGTCTGTCCCGGGTACCACAGAAATCGCAGGCTAAATCCCACCTGTGGAGGGGGGGAATACTTCTATTGTAAAAATTGGGGGTGCGAGACTACGGGAGACACAGGATGGAGGCCCTCCTCCTCCTGGGATTACATCACTGTCAAGGCTAACTATACTCACCCGGCGTTTAACAAATGGAAAACCCTTAATTATGGGCCCTCTAGTTATCCTGCTCCTGCTGCTAACTTTCGGCCCCTGCATCCTCAACTGGCTGCTCCAGTTCATCCGAGACAGATTGTCCATCACCCAAGCTCTGGTACTAACTCAACAATATCGGGCCCTTCTAACTGAAGAAATAAAAGTTCCCTAAGATTTTAAGGTTAAAATCAGTCCAAACAAAGAGGAGGGAATGAAGAACCCCCCCCCCCCACCTGCAAGTGGGACAAGGCCTAACCCTGAGGCAGCTCATCCAGGCGCCTCCCATGAATTCAAGTAACAAAAACATTCTGTTTTTCCGGGATAAGAATTCAAGCAACAAAAACATTCTGTTTTTGCGAGATAAAAAAAAGAAACTATCTCCCCTCGCCCTGACTGGGAAAGTCCCTGAACATGGTCGTGCTGACCTTCAAAGAAATCAATGATGTCATAACCCGAATGCTATGCTACTCCCGCGTTTTTTTTGCCTTTAAAAGATGCCTGTAATTGCTAATCGGGGCTCTGCCACCTCGGAGAGCCCGTTTGCGCAAACGTCCAATAAACCCTCTTGCTTGTTGCATCTGCCTGTCTGGGGTCTGAGTCTCTGGGGCGTCCACCGGGACGCGTTGGCACCCGTGAGCCAGGGTCCAACATTAGCTTGTTATATATTCACTTGAAGTAATAATCTGTTTCTTTCCTTTCTCCCCCATTCTCTTCTTATTCTCTCTTTTTAACAGAAGTTCGATCAATAGTTATAAATTTGATCTTAAAATGGGAAATGTAGCTAACTATTGTTGAAAAAGAAGAACCTTTGATAATATGTGCAGCCTTGAGAGAGAAGCATAACCAGGGCTTATTTGTGAAATGTTCAGAAAATACAAAGTAATTCATCTAACTCTTTTTGCACTTTGGCAGAAAAATAAGTATGTGTAGATTTTGATCATTTAAAAAGATATGTTGAGACCATATTTCCCCCACCTGAAGTTTTACAAAAATAAAAGAATTCTACAGTGATTTCTCTAGGTAATAGATGCCTGCTTTTCCATGCATCCTACTTTTTTATAAATCTCTATAGGGAATCTATAGATGTATCTTCATTTTACCTTGAAGTATTTATATTTCTCTTGTTTCTTGACATTTATATAAATCACTTCTCATGAGTAGTTCCAAATTTTGAAAAAAATATTAGTCTGTGAGTATTTTCAGTTACATTAGAATAAAACTCACAAATATGATCATCTTATTAGTCTTAATTCCATGTTACTGAAATGTGAGCGTGATATTGAGCACACTTTTGGATATAATGGAAAGCATCAGTTTTAGCAATTTTTATGTATTTTTTCTCATTATTTGTTAATGCTGTTTCCATCTATTATTAATTATAGTATATATACATACATATATTCTCTTTGATTCAACTCCAAGTAATGCTGGCTTAATTTGGGTTAGAAAATAAATATTTCTTTTTTTAAAGAGAGGTTCCACCTATAGGACAAGGGGAATAGTTAATCTATGTCCCATCTTGTGATAAATATTTTCTTAAAACTTTTGCAAATTTAATTACATGTTGAGATTCATGGAATCTTGGAAACTAGAATATATTTGCAACTAACTAACAAAGACAATGAACTGCAGTTGTTAAATTTTCCAATGGCATGCATTTTTAACAAATTTTTAAAGAATTTCTTGAGGATATTATACTTTAGGTTCTTTTATTTTATGTGCACATACTTTTGGATCTAAAAATGTCCCCAGCTTCAGTCTTGATTTCTAATCTTCATTTACCTCTTTGATAGCATTAGCACAAATTGACTAGGAGCTAGATTCAGCTCACTCAAGCTGAACTCTGGCCCCGGGGGGGGGGGGGGGGGTGGGGGGTGGGGGGGGGGGTGGGGGGGGTGGGGGGGGTGGGTGGAGGTGGGGAGAGGAAGTGTTCTTCATCTCTTTCTCAGAGGTGTGGTTCTGTTTACTTTGGAAAGAAAAGATACAAGTATCTCCTAAAGTGGATTAGACCTGGCAAGACA
Organism: Vulpes lagopus; assembly: GCF_018345385.1. NCBI lineage: Eukaryota > Metazoa > Chordata > Mammalia > Carnivora > Canidae > Vulpes > Vulpes lagopus. Next base: position 12,922 of record NW_024570644.1, on the reverse strand, counting down.
AGATGATACATTTGCACTATAAACTCTCAAGCAGCTGTGAGAATGCCTTATGTGTGAAATTTCTTACCTTCTTAAAAATCTTGATAGAGTTGTAGCTAAGCTCTTAACAGTCAAAAACAAACTGCAAATGAAGTTTATTTTCTTTTTTGCTGAGTTTTCTGGACCATTGTTCCGCTTGAGGGGCCCTGTTTGTTAGTTTTGGCTCAGAGACTTCTCTTCCTTCAGGATAAGCTCTCCTCAGGCACTTGGACGAGGCATACTCAGGGGCTGCCTGACAGTTTATTCACAGCCCCGGCTAAAGCATAATTCAACTGCGTGACTTCCTGTCTCAGAGGAGGGGGTGGCCGACTTTGGGGTTTGTATTTGTAATGTAAATATATAGTTGATTTTGTGGAAGACGGGGACGTTTTTGTTTGTTCTCATAAAAGATTCCTGCTAGACGTTTTATTTTAAAGTTGGCTTTTAGCCTTTTTCGCTGCGACTTGGAGACTGATCTGATTTTCTGCTTTCATGGCCCTTCTTTTAAAAAAAAAAAATCTAAAATATTTAATTCAACATTAACTATGCTTACAAGCTACATAGCAGAATAAAATCACATTACAAACATTGTAGTATTAGATTTTATCACCATTTATTTCTTCTAGCCTGTCCAGGGATTTCTTCATGTTCAGTAGAACTAATTTGCAGTCAGACATTGAGGTCTTCTAGAAGGCCAGCAGGCTCCAGAAATTAATTTATCCAAATAACCGATCCCTCCTAGGCCAACCATAGAGGGACACCAAAATGGCCTAAGAAGGCAGAGCCTCCTTTTGAAGTCTGGAATGTTTTGACTGACTTGAAACAGGCGGCTGGAATGAAAGGATAATTTTCAGTGACCCAGGGGATTTTTTTTTGCCATTTTCAAATATTAGGTAAAACAAAGAGAAATTGCTTGCTCTAATTTAGAAAGACTTAGTAATCAGGAAGGCAACCAGACTGAGAATAAAGTTCCGAGGTATATAGCAGAAGCTTATTTACTAAACCAAGATTGCTGGCAAAAATCAAATTTATTATACCCTTGAAAAAAAATCTTACAGGGGATACATTTTAGTCAACATATCTGTATTTTCATCACCCATACCTGAATTACTTTCTTCATATTTAAAAAAAAGAGAAGGTTAATTGCTTTGATTTATTGCCATCTAAAAACATTACTAAATTTTTAATCTTAATTTTATTAAACTAGGTTATAATGTAAAAGAGCCTCCTATACTGAATTAGTTTACTAGAAACACTGAATAGATATTTTGTATTTGTCTAATTAAAAAAAAATCGTAGATTTTAAGGCTATTAACTTTTTAAAGCAGACCGTCACCTGAGCTGATGGACAGGACTATCCAGGGAGTAACAAATGTTTTTTGACTACCAACTCAGAGGAATAGAGCAAAGTCATTCTGAACAGATTTCTTCCTTATACTATAGATCAATATTGATTGTCCCAGAAAAAAAAAAAAAAAAAGAAAAAAAAAACTTTTCTGTTTTTCGTGAAGAAAGGGAAGTAAAAATAGGAATTGGTAACCAAACAACCTCACATTAAGGTAAAGATAGAAAATCCTTGTACCATGTCACCCATAGTGCAGTTATGCCCGTCAAATATTATTTAGGGAAAAAAGGACTGAATATTTGTCATTGAAAAGTTCTGGATATTAGATGCCAACTGGCTTTATGAACTTAAGGCTTTATTTTGCAGTTTTTGAGAATTACAAAAATAATGTATGTACCGATGAGACCACAAGTGTTGTCGTCCTATTACTGTCAATTAGTCATTTTTTAATTGGTAAAATGTGTCCTGAATTAATTTAAATAGAACAGAAATTATAATTTTATTTATTTTGATTTGGGTCCGAGTTTGCTTTTTTTCACATCGGGTTGATCGGTATTTTATATTTTCATTATTGAGGTTGTCGATCCTTTTTTTCTCTAAGCTGCATCTTTTTGGATGAGCAACTTTCCATTTAATCAGCTGCTCTTGCAAAGCCAAAGTACACTGTAAATAGAAGAAAAACCTCCAAAGGCAGAGTGTTCTAAGGCAACACTCACATTATTCTAAGGTGTTTCAGAGAGGAAATAACATTGCCATTCACTTTTATATCATCCTTAAGTTTTTCTTTTAGCTACTGGGATTTTGAATTAAAAAAAAAAATCAGCTCTTAAATAAGTTGTGGGAAATAGCCTTTGGGAAAGAAGGAATGTGAGAGGTTTAAGTAATGGTTCACTGGGGCCAGCAATGTTGATGGGTTTCAGAGGGAAGGTGAGTTAAGCTATCTTTGGTAATAACAGCTAAGACTCTACGTAAGTACACAGCAGCTTTGAGAAATGTGTACAGCTGAAAGCATTGGGAGACACGTGGGAGGTAAGAGTTGCTTATACCAGTGGAGTGCAAAGAGGAATGTCTGCTGGGGTTGTATAATCCATTGAGCCATTGGAAGAAACTAGAATTTCTAATTTTTAATTTCAACCTTTTAAAAAGCATATATTTTTGTGGGTTTTATATGTAGTATTTTAGGAAGGCCCTATTTGCGTATAGCGTATAGGTACATGTGTGCTTACATTTTTTTATTGATGAGGAATTAATGTTTAAAAAATATTTAGAAGTGGTTAGTTTTGGTAATAGTTGGCTTTATATGCTTTATCCTGAATATTGTCTCTTAGGAATCAGCCCTTGTATAGGTTGATCAGGAATCCTAAGTATTGTTGACTCTGGATCAATACCTGTTTGAACTGCGCGAGTCTGCTTACCCATGGATTTGTTTTGGATAAATACAGTACATGACTGTAAATATATTTCATCTTCTTATGGTTTTTTAATAACATTTTCTTTTCTCTAGCTTACTTTATTGCAAGAATATAGTATATAATTCATATAACATACAAAATGTGTGTTGATCAACTGTATGTTATCAGTAAGCCTTCCAGTCCAGCGGGCTATTAGTAATTAAGTTTTGGGAGAATCAAAAGTTATACATGGATTTTCAATTATGCAAAGGGTGAGTGCCCCTAAGCGCTGCATTATTCAAGGGTCAGTTGTTATTGAAATATGAAATTCTACACTCATGATTAATAAATGCATATAGATATTTTCATTTTGTAGATACAGAGTTTGTATTTTTCTGTATGTGTGGATAAAGTAGCTCAGTGGCACTTGACAATATTTTATCTTTAAAAGCTAATACTAGTTTCTTGCTGAAATCACTGTAAGGTAAATATGTATCATTACATAAATATTACCTTATGTTTTACACATAATAATGAAGTACCTTGGGTAAAAAGTAGCTGATTTTTCTTTGAAATTATGGTAATGGACTTTACAATAACTTTTTTTCCCCCTCAGTATTCATTGTTTGATCATTTCTTTCTGTTTGTAATAACTGTAAATTTGACTTCTGGATAAATAGCACTACAGTTACTTGGTAATAAAGATTTACTGATGACAGAGTGCTTTTTTTTCTAAACATTTAAAAGGTTTGCATGCAGGAAAAGGCTTCATCTTACTATGTTTAACTGCAAATGATGGAGGATAAATAGTTCAGTTTGGAGCATTTTAAATTTGAGAGGTTTTGAAAATACACAGGTGATTTCCATAGATAGTTAAAAATTTGGATGTGGGGGGGGGCACCTGGGTAGCTCAGTGGTTGAGCGTCTGCCTTTATTTAGCTCAGGGCATGATCCTGGGGACCTGGGATCAAGTCCCACATCGGGCTCCCTGCATGGAGCCTGCTTCTCCCTCTGCCTATGTTTCTGCCTCTCTCTGTGTGTCTCTCTTGAATAAATAAATAAAATCTTTTAAAAGCATTTTGGATACAGGCTTCTGGAGTGGATTGGCCTAAAAAGTATAGATTTGGGACCCATCATCAAGTAGATAGTACTGAAGCCAATAAATGAGATGACTCAGGAAAACTATGATGAAGGAGAAAAGAACCCAACAAGAGAATTAGGAGCATATCAGGGCCAAGGAGAAAATGAGGAGCCAACTACGAGGTCTGAGGTGGAGTTGGAGAGGTAGGTGAACCAGAGACACTGGGACTGGTCCCAGAAGAGGAGTGGCCAGTGGTGTCAGCTTCCCTTATGAGATAAAGTCTGATAAGTACTAAATAGAATGGGCAGGACACCGTTAGTCCTAGCAGTTTGAGTGATACAGTGAAGGGTGGAATCTGGATTACTTGTGTTGATGAGTAAATGGTAACTGAGGTAGGGGGAGTACAATATTGAGTGAGATTCAGCTACCCTTTCTAGAAGATTGGCTGATAAAAAGGAACTAGGGCCAGAGCTAGAAGGAGATGAAGGATTGATAGAAGATTTTTAGAGGAGAAAGTGTTTATGGAGAGGAAGTCCAAGGAAAGCCTACCCTTCCTCTTCTGATCCTAAAACTACTTCTATGTCTCTTTGTCTCATAGGTACCTCCTTTTCAGAAAGTACAACTTTGTAGGAAATGGGAGGAGCACCAATAAAGTTATAGCTATAATAAATACCTATAACAAAACTGGATTGGGGCCATAGGATTTTCATATTTGCATAGTAGCAAATAACCATTTATATGTTACTGGCTGAAGATCAACTTGTACTAACTCTCCTAGTTCTAAAAGCCACACCTTCCTTCTTGGCTTCACATTTCTGTGCCTCTTTCTCTGCTTGGCAAGAGCCTTCTCCTCTTCCTGTTTTGAAGTCAGAGGCCAACCCTATCTGAAGTCTACTTGGCAATTTCAACTAGTTGTCCCCTCTCTTCTGTGATCCTTTAAGAGCTCTACTGTGGGGGGAGGGGCAAGATGGCGGAGGAGTAGGGTCTCCAGGTCACCTGTCCTCAGCAAATTACCTAGAAAACCATCCAATCATCCTGAAAACCTACGAATTCGGCCTGAGATTTAAAGAGAGACCAGCTGGAATGCTACAGTGAGAAGAGTTCGCGCTTCTATCAAGGTAGGAAGACGGGGAAAAAGAAATAAAGAAACAAAAGGCCTCCAAGGGGGAGGGGCCCCGCGAGGAGCCGGGCTGAGGCCGGGGCTAGTGTCCCCAGGACAGGAGAGCCCCGTCCCGGAGGAGAGGGGGTTGCACCGACCTTCCCCGCGGAAAGGGGCTCCCCGGGAATTGGAGCAGGATCCCCAGAAAGGCGGGGACGCCCTCGGGCTCCCTGGGACAGTAACAGAGGAACTGCGCCCCGGGAGATGCGCCGAGCTCCCTAAGGGCTGCAGCGCTCGGCGGGACCCGGAGCAGCTCGGAGGGGCTCGGGCGGCGGCTCCGCGGAGGGGGCTGCGGGGCTCCGGGAACAGCTCGGCGGCGGCGGCTCGGGCGGAGGAAGAAGCTCCGCGCGGAGGGGGCTGCGCGGCTCCGGGAACAGCTCGGAGGGGCTCGGGCGGCGGCTCCGCGGAGGGGGCTGCGCGGCTCCGGGAACAGCTCAGCGGCGGCGGCTCGCGCAGAGGAAGAAGCTCCGCGCGGAGGGGGCTGCGCGGCTCCGGGAACAGCTCGGAGAGGCTCGGGCGGCGGCTCCGCGGAGGGGGCTGCACCGCCGGGAGCGCGAATCCAACAGCGCAGGCCCCGGAGCACAGGGCGCCGGGACACAGCCCAGGATCCGGCCTCCCCCGGGACAGGCAGAGGCCGGGAGGGCCCAGGACAGCAAGGACGCTCCTGCCTGGAACTGAGCAGATCAGCGGCCCCGCCCCGGAGCCCCCAGGCCCTGCAGAAGGAGAGCCCCGGAGCTACTGCGGGGGCTGGATCCAGGGTCCCAGAGCTGCCCCCGCCACTGTGGCTTCCTCCCGGGGCCTCACGGGGTCAACAACCCCCACCGAGCCCTGCACCAGGCAGGGGCAGAGCAGCTCCCCCAAGTGCTAACACCTGAGAATCAGCACAGCAGGCCCCTCCCCCAGAAGACCAGCGAGACGGACCAGTTCCAAGGGAAGTCAAGGGACTTAAACTACACAGAATCGGAAGATACTCCCCCGTGGTTTTTTTTGTTTTTTGTTTTTTTGTTTTTGTTTTTGTTTGTTTTTTTGTTTTGTTTTGTTTTGTGCTTTTTTTTTTCTCTCTTTCTTCTTGATTTCTGATTGCTTCCCCCACCCCCCCCTTTTTTCTTTTTTCTCCTTTCTTTCTTTTTCTTTCTTTTTCTTCTCTTTTTCCCCTATTTTTTTCTTCTTTCTCTTTTTTCTTTTTCTCTTTTCTTTCCTTCTCTCTCTTTTTCTCCTTTTCCCAATACAACTTGTTTTTGGCCACTCTGCACTGAGCAAAATGACTAGAAGGAAAACCCCTCAAAAAAAAGAATCAGAAACAGCCCACTCTCCCACAGAGTTACAAAATATGGATTACAATTCAATGTCAGAAAGCCAATTCAGAAGCACTATTTTACAGCTACTGGTGGCTCTAGAAAAAACCATAAAGGACTCAAGAGACTTCATGACTGCAGAATTTAGATCCAATCAGGCAGAAATTAAAAATCAATTAAATGAGATGCAATCCCAGCTAGAAGTCCTAACGACGAGGCTTGACGAGGTGGAAGAACGAGTGAGTGACATAGAAGACAAGTTGATGGCAAAGAGGGAAACTGAGGAAAAAAGAGACAGGCAATTAAAAGACCATGAGGATAGATTAAGGGAAATAAATGATAGCCTGAGGAAGAAAAACCTACATTTAATTGGGGTTCCCGAGGGCGCGGAAAGGGACAGAGGGCCAGAATATGTATTTGAACAAATCCTAGCTGAAAACTTTCCGAATCTGGGAAGGGAAACAGGCATTCAGATCCAGGAAATAGAGAGATCCCCCCCTAAAATCAACAAAAACCGTTCAACACCTCGACATTTAATAGTGAAGCTTGCAAATTCCAAAGATAAGGAGAAGATCCTTAAAGCAGCAAGAGAAAAAAAGTCCCTGACTTTTATGGGGAGGAATATTAGGGTAACAGCAGACCTCTCCACAGAGACCTGGCAGGCCAGAAAGGGCTGGGAGGATATTTTCAGGGTCCTAAATGAGAAGAACATGCAACCAAGAATACTTTACCCAGCAAGGCTTTCATTCAAAATGGAAGGAGAGATAAAGAGCTTCCAAGACAGGCAGGAACTGAAAGAATATGTAACCTCCAAACCAGCTCTGCAGGAAATTTTAAGGGGGACTCTTAAAATTCCCCTTTAAGAAGAAGTTCAGTGGAACAATCCACAAAAACAAGGACTGAATAGATATGATGACACTAAACTCATATTTATCAATAGTAACTCTGAATGTGAACGGGCTTAATGACCCCATCAAAAGGCGCAGGGTTTCAGACTGGATAAAAAAGCAGGACCCATCTATTTGCTGTCTACAAGAGACTCATTTTAGACAGAAGGACACCTACAACCTGAAAATAAAAGGTTGGAGAACCATTTACCATTCAAATGGTCCTCAAAAGAAAGCAGGGGTTGCCATCCTTATATCAGATAAATTAAAATTTACTCCGAAGACTATAGTGAGAGATGAAGAGGGACACTATCTCATACTCAAAGGATCTATCCAACAAGAGGACTTAACACTCCTCAATATATATGCCCCGAATGTGGGAGCTGCCAAATATTTAAACCAATTAATAACCAAACTCAAGAAATACCTTGATAATAATACACTTATACTTGGTGACTTCAATCTAGCTCTTTCTACCCTGGATAGGTCTTCTAAGCACAACATCTCCAAAGAAACGAGAGCTTTAAATGATACACTGGACCAGATGGATTTCACAGATATCTACAGAACTTTACATCCAAACTCAACTGAATACACATTCTTCTCAAGTGCACATGGAACTTTCTCCAGAATAGACCACATACTGGGTCACAAATCGGGTCTGAACCGATACCAAAAGATCGGGATAGTCCCCTGTATATTCTCAGACCATAATGCCTTGAAATTAGAACTTAATCACAACAAGAAATATGGAAGGACCACAAACACGTGGAGGTTAAGGACCATCCTGCTAAAAGATGAAAAGGTCAACCAGGAAATTAAGGAAGAATTAAAAAGATTCATGGAAACTAATGAAAATGAAGATACAACCGTTCAAAATCTTTGGGATGCAGCAAAAGCAGTCCTGAGGGGGAAATACATCGCAATACAAGCATACATTCAAAAACTGGAAAGATCTCAAATTCAAAAGCTCACCTTACACATAAAGGAACTAGAGAAAAAGCAACAAATAGACCCCACCCCCAGCAGAAGAAGAGAGTTAATTAAAATTCGAGCAGAACTCAATGATATCGAGACCAAAAGAACTGTGGAACAGATCAACAGAACCAGGAGTTGGTTCTTTGAAAGAATTAATAAGATAGATAAACCATTAGCCAACCTTATTAAAAAGAAGAGAGAGAAGACTCAAATTAATAAAATCATGAATGAGAAAGGGGACATCACTACCAACACCAAGGAAATACAAACGATTTTAAAAACATATTATGAACAGCTGTACGCCAATAAATTAGGAAATCTAGAAGAAATGGACGCATTCCTGGAAAGCCACAAACTACCAAAACTGGAGCAGGAAGAAATAGAAAACCTGAACAGGCCAATAACCAGGGAGGAAATTGAAGCAGTCATCAAAAACCTCCCAAGACACAAGAGTCCAGGGCCAGATGGCTTCCCAGGGGAATTCTATCAAACGTTTAAAGAAGAAATCATACCTATTCTACTAAAGCTGTTTGGAAAGATAGAAAGAGATGGAGTACTTCCAAATTCGTTCTATGAGGCCAGCATCACCTTAATTCCGAAACCAGACAAAGACCCCACCAAAAAGGAGAATTACAGACCAATATCCCTGATGAACATGGATGCAAAAATTCTCAACAAGATACTAGCCAATAGGATCCAACAACACATTAAGAAAATTATTCACCATGACCAAGTAGGATTTATCCCTGGGACACAAGGCTGGTTCAACACTCGTAAAACCATCAATGTGATTCATCATATCAGCAAGAGAAAAACCAAGAACCATATGATACTCTCATTAGATGCAGAGAAAGCATTTGACAAAATACAGCATCCATTCCTGATCAAAACCCTTCAGAGTGTTGGGATAGAGGGAACTTTCCTCGACATCTTAAAAGCCATCTACGAAAAGCCCACAGCAAATATCATTCTCAATGGGGAAGCACTGGGAGCCTTTCCCCTAAGATCAGGAACAAGACAGGGATGTCCACTCTCACCACTGCTGTTCAACATAGTTCTGGAAGTCCTCGCCTCAGCAATCAGACAACAAAAAGACATTAAAGGCATTCAAATTGGCAAAGAAGAAGTCAAACTCTCCCTCTTCGCCGATGACATGATACTCTACATAGAAAACCCAAAAGCCTCCACCCCCAGATTGCTAGAACTCATACAGCAATTTGGTAGCGTGGCAGGATACAAAATCAATGCCCAGAAATCAATGGCATTTCTATACACTAACAATGAGACTGAAGAAAGAGAAATTAAGGAGTCAATCCCATTTACAATTGCACCCAAAAGCATAAGATACCTAGGAATAAACCTAACCAAAGAGGTAAAAGATCTATACCCTAAAAACTATAGAACACTTCTGAAAGAAATTGAGGAAGACACAAAGAGATGGAAAAATATTCCATGCTCATGGATTGGCAGAATTAATATTGTAAAAATGTCAATGTTACCCAGGGCAATTTATACGTTTAATGCAATCCCTATCAAAATACCATGGACTTTCTTCAGAGAGTTAGAACAAATTATTTTAAGATTTGTGTGGAATCAGAAAAGACCCCGAATAGCCAGGGGAATTTTAAAAAAGAAAACCTTAGCTGGGGGCATCACAATGCCAGATTTCAGGTTGTATTACAAAGCTGTGGTCATCAAGACAGTGTGGTACTGGCACAAAAACAGACACATAGATCAATGGAACAGAATAGAGAACCCAGAAGTGGACCCTGAAATGTACGGCCATCTAATATTCGATAAAGGAGGAAAGACTATCCATTGGAAGAAAGACAGTCTCTTCAATAAATGGTGCTGGGAAAATTGGACATCCACATGCAGAAGAATGAAACTGGACCACTCTCTTTCACCATACACAAAGATAAACTCAAAATGGATGAGAGATCTAAATGTGAGACAAGATTCCATCAAAATCCTAGAGGAGAACACAGGCAACACCCTTTTTGAACTTGGCCACAGTAACTTCTTGCAAGATACATCCACGAAGGCAAAAGAAACAAAAGCAAAAATGAACTATTGGGACTTCATCAAGATAAGAAGCTTTTGCACAGCAAAGGATACAGTCAACAAAACTAAAAGACAACCTACAGAATGGGAGAAGATATTTGCAAATGACATATCAGATAAAGGGCTAGTTTCCAAAATCTATAAAGAACTTATTAAACTCAACACCAAAGAAACAAACAATCCAATCATGAAATGGGCAAAAGACATGAAGAGAAATCTCACAGAGGAAGACATGGACATGGCCAACATGCACATGAGAAAATGCTCTGCATCACTTGCCATCAGGGAAATACAAATCAAAACCACAATGAGATACCACCTCACACCAGTGAGAATGGGGAAAATTAACAAGGCAGGAAACAACAAATGTTGGAGAGGATGCGGAGAAAAGGGAACCCTCTTACACTGTTGGTGGGAATGTGAACTGGTGCAGCCACTCTGGAAAACTGTGTGGAGGTTCCTCAAAGAGTTAAAAATAGACCTGCCCTACGACCCAGCAATTGCACTGTTGGGGATTTACCCCAAAGATTCAGATGCAATGAAACGTCGGGACACCTGCACCCCGATGTTTCTATCAGCAATGGCCACAATAGCCAAACTGTGGAAGGAGCCTCGTTGTCCATCGAAAGATGAATGGATAAAGAAGATGTGGTTTATGTATACAATGGAATATTACTCAGCAATTAGAAACGACAAATACCCACCATTTGCTTCAACGTGGATGGAACTGGAGGGTATTATGCTGAGTGAAATAAGTCAATCGGAGAAGGACAAACAGTGTATGTTCTCATTCATTTGGGGAATATGAATAATAGTGAAAGGGAATATAAAGGAAGGGAAAAGAAATGTTGGGAAATATCAGGAAGGGAGACAGAACATAAAGACTCCTAACTCGGGGAAACGAACTAGGGGTGGTGGAAGGGGAGGAGGGCGGGTGTTGGAGGGGAATGGGTGACGGGCACTGAGGTGGACACTTGACGGGATGAGCACTGGGTGTTTTTCTGTATGTTGGTAAATTAAACACCAATAAAAGTTAATTAAAGAAAAAAAAAAAGAGCTCTACTGTTACCCTTCGTAAGTTGATTTACAACTAGGTATTTACACATCTCTCTTTCAATGAACTGTGAATTCTCAGAGGAACACCCTGTTCTGACTCTTAATCACTAGCCCATCATGTTGCCTGGCACTTCATGGCTCCTCAATCAATATTGCTTGAATGAATGAACCAACAAAAGAGGACTTGAAAAAAAGACAGACTAAGCCTTAGGAGAGGCACCAAAACACTGTCTTTGTGACTCTAAGTTATTTATACTCATTATACACATCTGTGTGTAACTGGCTAAAGGCCAACTTGGTCTATAAAGAGGGGATAATTATTACAGTTAATTGAGATAATATTTACACATCATGATCCCTGTTTATCAAAGTAGGAGCATGCTTAGTTTATTAATCTCATCCTTTCAAAAAGTATATATTTGTGTGGGATTCATATTGTATGTAATAAGTCAAAGTAGAGTGCTCGCTTCGGCAGCACATATACTAAAATTGGAACGATACAGAGAAGATTAGCATGGCCCCTGCGCAAGGATGACACGCAAATTCGTGAAGCGTTCCAAAATTTAAAAAAAAAAAAAAATAAGTCAAAGTAGAAATATGCTCAGTTTAATATATTCACTATTTGTCAAGCAAGAGAAACTAAATGAGAATTTCACAAGGAGGTTTGAATTGCCTAATGGCTTGTTAGGAGTATTTAGAGGATACAATTATAGTTTTATTTATTTATTTATTTTTTGTTTTTTTTTTTCAATTATAGTTTTAATAGAGGCTATAATGTTCAATGGACTATTGTTGAAACATTTTGTTTGTTTTTCATTCTTTTCACCACAAGAGTTGCTCCCATTGCTTAAGAATCTTCAAAGTGGAATTGCAAATTAATGTGAAAAATGACTTGGGTTAAGAAATCTTTTACATAATTTTCTATGTTTCTCATCATTTATTCCAACAGTACTAGGTTTGGAACTTTTCTGTCGTGGTAATGCCCTGGTATGAACTATATCAATAGAAAAAATGTGCTACTACATAATTAATTAGCTTTTTCTTTTGATGTTGTTCATATTCAACTCGATTTTGAGCTTGTGGTTAACTGCATACTTTGAGAGAGCTAGCAACTGAGCACTTTATTTATTATAAAAGGATAATGAGATTAGTCTCTCTTAGAGTCAAGAAATTGGGAAGCAGAGGACTGGAAGGGGAGAGTGTGGCTTTGGGATCACGTGGCTTGGGTCCTCATTCAGATACTGTCACTCGCTGGCTGTATCACCCACATCAAATTACTTATTTGGCCTTCCTCATTTAAAAAATGAACTACAAAAATGTCATGGAGTTGCAGGACACACATACAGTATGTAGCATATGGTAGCTACTCAGCTAACATTTGTCTCTCTTTTTGATCTGCTTTCTTTTGTAACTAAATGCATGTAACTCATCGTCCTTTCTTTTTCACCTTGCCAACAGAAAGGAAGATCAGAGGCAAGTCTAATGCCAATTATTGAGGATTGTTTAATTCTAGATCTTAGTATAGTTCTCCAGTTTTTGTCTTCCCTACTAATTTTTTTTGTCTTTTTCTTAAAAGGCTGTGCTATTTCTTTTTTTTATCTTTATATGATGCAAATTTTATTTTATTTTATTTTTTTAAATTAATTTT